>NW_004443995.1:7045468-7046855 GCF_000243295.1 Trichechus manatus latirostris
CCCCGAAGACAGCAGACAATATCAAAACATTTACAAAAACAGGACAGGATGGTTCCAGTAGGCCACCAAAATAAAACACCAGATGACTTTCCAGAAGAAGAAAAGACACTAGAACTACCTGATAGGGAATTCAAACCTCTAATATTCAAAATTGTCCAAAAGTTGAAGCAATAAGCAGACAAAAATGAGGAAAAAATAGACAAATTCATGGAAAAGGCAGACAAATTCATGGAAAATACAGACAAAAAAATGGAAGACCTTAGGAAAATAATGCAGGAATAAAATGCCAAAATAAATTCACAACTAGAAATTATACAAAAACAATTAGAAATCCAAAAGATAAACAACAAGATTTCAGAAATGGACAGTGTCATTGAAGGGCTGAAGAGCAGATTTGAAACGGTGGAAGACAGGAGCAGCGGAATTGAAGACAAAAACTTGGATACAACTCTGTTTGAGGAAAAATCAGAAAAAAGAACAAAGAAAAATGAAGAGACCCTGAGAATTATGTGGGATACAACAAAAAGCAAAAATCTGCAAGTGATCAGAGTTCCAGAACAGGGGGAGAAAACAGAAGACACAGAGAGAATCACTGAAGAACTGCTGACAGAAAACTTCCCCAATTTCATGAAAGATGAAAAGCTGACCATCCAAGAAGCTCAACGAACCCCATATAGAAGAGACCCCAAAAGAAAATCACCAAGGCATATCATCATCACACTCACTAAAACCAAAGACAAAGAATCCTGAAAGCAGCTCAAGAAAAACAGAAAGTCATATACTGAGAAGAAACAATAAGACTAAGCTCGGATTATTCAGCAGAAACCATGCAGGCAAGAAGGCAATGGGATGACATATATGAAACCTTGAAAGAAAAAAAACTGCCAGCCAAGAATAACATATCCTGCAAAACTCTCATTCAGATATGATGGTGAAATTAGGTCATTTCCAGATAAACAGAAATTAAGGAACTATGTAAAAACCAAACCAAACTTACAAAACTTCTTAAAGGATAACCTTCAAACTGAGAACAAACAATACCAGACCACAAGCTGAATATAGGACACAGGACTGTACTAGCCAGATACCAACCTAGGAAATGAACTCTTAAGGACTATGCAAAACCAAAACAATTACAAAAGGGAACAAGAGGGGGCGTGGTCAACATGGCAGAGTAGTTAGATGCTTCCTATATCCCTCTTACAACAAAGACCTGGAAAAACAAGAGATTTGATTCTATGTGAACATCTGGCAGCCCTGATCAAGCCAAGGTTAAGAAATTCGTCTGAGTGATACGGGAGAGGAAGACCGTTTGGAAGTTGGTTCTTTGAAAAGATCAACAAAATTGATAAACCACTGGCCAAACTGACAAAAGAAAAACAGGAGA
>NW_004443995.1:7052454-7072868 GCF_000243295.1 Trichechus manatus latirostris
AAAAAAAAAGAATTATCTATGTGAGATCAAATTGACAACAGCAACTCAAAAGGTTTGATGGCAAGCCTAGGGGACAGTGAGTTGAAGATAAGGGTGATGGAATAATCTGGAAAAGGACAGTGAGAATAGCAGCACAACTGGAAGAATGTAATCCATGTCACTGAATTGTACATGTAGAAACTTTTGAAATGGTGTAACTTTGGCTATGTATATTTTCACCAAAAAAAAGGTCATACAAGGTCAAGAAGGTAGAGTGTTGACATGTCATGGGGTTGTTAAGCAATGTCATAAAACAAAATGTGTACTGACTGTTTAATGAGAAACTATTTATTCTGTAAACCTTCATCTAAAGTACAATAGAAAAATTAAAAAAAAAAAAAGTCCATCGCATCAATAAAAAAATACGGAATGAGACGGAAATTTCTCTCCCTTTACCACTGCTGGTTTGAAACTCAAGTCCCTTTTCAGATTTTTCACATTGAAGACATGGACTGTTAGGGATTCTCATTACTATGTTTACTAAACCGTCAATTTAAACACACTCTAGAAATGGAATACCAGGGGCCAGATGTGCACGGTGATGAGTAACATTAAAAGGCGAACCAAAACAAACGTCCAGAGAAGGGGAATGAGCAGATTTCAGCTCTATTTTCACTTTCATTGTATGGAGAACTCACTTATGGCCCTGCCTGGAATACAGGTGTCAGCCCCTGAACCCGTGAGTTTTTGCTGAGAGCAGAGCACCATACTGCTAAGCCTGCCTGCCTCCTCCCCCCTTATATGCACGGGATCTTGGGCAAGAAACTTAACCTCTCTTCGGCTCAGTTTCTCTACGTGCATGAGCATGAAACCAGCTTCATTTAATCTCCAAGGATTAAATGTGATAACACAAGAATGCAGTTGGTACGTGTTATTTCTTCATTTTCATTGATTCATGGCATTCAATCTTTTTTAAAATTTCACTTAATGGATGATTCTTCCTCATGAATATAAACAAAATAATAAGTACATGTTTTCCTAAAAGTTCAATAAATTAGACTATTTGTTTTACTCTACTTTGTCATGGCAATATTATTCAATGTTCTTCCCAGAAAATATTATTGACAACTTGGAAACATTCTATTGATAGTCTTCACTTACAGAAAATTACAGACAAAAATTTAAGATAAAGCTTTAAGGTCTCAGAAATTCAATGTAGAAATGTCATTCATGTATCATGTGATTAATGCATTATACCAAAGCAAAGCAAATCAGTGGTTTATATGTATGTATGTAAGTTACACACATAAATATCAACATTTTTAGATTATGTAAATGGAGAACTGTAAGCATATCAATAAGAAGCCCTGGTGGTGTTATGGTTAAGCATTCGGCTGCTAACTGAAAAGTTAGCAGTTCGAACCCACTCAGTGGCTCCTGAGGAGAAAGACCTGACAATCTGCTCCCAGAAAGATTACAGCCTACAAAACCCTCTAGAGCAGTTCTACTCTGTTGCACGGGGTCGCTATGAGTCAAAATCGACTTGGTGGCACCTAACAACAAGTACATCAATCTAATTTTTAGGCTAAAATTATATTTCTGTAATACTAACAAAAAAAAACAAAAAAAACAAACCATTACTGTTGAGTCAATTCCAACTCACAGCGACCCTACAGGACAGAGCAGAACTGCCCCATCGGGTTTCCAAGGAAAGGTTGCTGGATTCGAACTGTGAACCTTCTGGTTAGCAGCCAAGCTCTTAACTATTGCACTACCAGGGCTCCTGTGTAATGCTAGATCTCCTTATTACAAGACAGTTACTATTTGCCCGTGCTTGAATTTCACAAGTATATGGGACTGCACATTCTAATTGTTTCTAGTAATGCCCCACACTTAATCAATGCTCTTCAAAATGAAACATATGATAAAATGCCCAGAGTGTGACATAAGCTAAAATAGCTGTCTTAGTTATCTGGTGCTGCTATAACAGAAATACCACAAGTGGATGGCTTCAACAAACATCAGTTTATTCTCTCACAATCTAGTAGGCTAGAAGTCCAAAATCAGGGTGTCAGCCCCAGGGGAAGGCTTTCTCTCTCTGTTGGCTCTGGAGAAAGGTCCTTGTCGTCAATCTTCCCCTGGTCGAGGAGCTTCTCAGACGCAGGGAACCCGGGTCCAAAGGACGTGCTCTACTCCTGTTGCTACTTTCTTGGTGGTATGAGGTCCCTAAGTCTCTCTGCTTGCTTCTCTCTTTTATATATCAAAAGAGATTGGCTCAAGACACAGTCTAATCTTGTAGATTGAGTCTTGCCTCATTAGCATAACTGCCACTAATCCCATCTCATCGATGTCATAGAGGTTGGATTACAACACAAAGGAAAATCACATCAGATGACAAAATGGTGGATAATCACATAATACTGGGAATCGTGGCGTAGCCAAACTGATACACATATTTTGGGGGGACATAATTCAATCCATGAAAGTAACTCTCTCTCACCAAAAGGAGGCACATGAGTTTACATTCATTCTAACAGTAGTCAAGTGCTTACTATATGCCAGGTGTAAATGAAACACAAGAAGCACACAGTCTAGCAGTGGAGACGAACAAGAAAACTAATGATTACAGTTCAACATGTTACAAGAGGATGAACGCTGTAACAAAAGAGCACTCTGTTACGGGAATAAAAGAGCATTAAGACGAACTAACCTGATGAAAATGGCATCCCATAAAATGTTCAATAACTTTAGAGTATTTCATGTTTGGACACTAAGATAATTCTAACTTCCATGTTTTTATAACATACTCCTTGTTCTTTAGCCATAGTGATCTCTTTGTTCCTTTTATTATGAATTTTTTAAATTAGGGTTTAACACTTGAGGTATAAACCATGTTACTAAATCTGCCTCAGAGATAAAAAATCAGTATCACGAAGAACGTCTGAGAATCATTCTTAATAAGGGTAAGAAAAAGTGCATAAGATTAGGAGACCTCTTAAAGTTTGCTCTAAATTCTTCTTCAATGCAAGAATTAACTTTTCCAGAAGCTCTTCAGGAATAATGATGTTATATAGCTTATGGAAGCGCTGGTGGTACAGTAGTTAAAGCGATTGAGTGCTAACCAAAATGTTGGCAGTTTGAAGCCATCAGTGGATCCGTGGGAGAAAGATGTAGCAGTCTGCTCCCATAGGAATTTACAGCCTTGGAAATTCTATGGGGTCACTATAAGTTAGAATCGACTCAATGGTGGTTTTTTTTTTTTTTTTTTTTTATAATAGTTCATGAGAAAGAAAGCTACACAAACAGGGAAAAAGTAGTATTTCTGCTAAGGTGCAAAATTAAATCAATCAGCACGATCTAATGGAGAAACAACCAACTGAGAAACAATGCATCTATGGGAGCACATCTAAGCTTTCCAAATGAATGAGGGCCATTAAAAACAGTAATTTCTCTACCCTTCAGTAGACAGACTAATTAGGCCAGGGTGAGTAGGTGCCAGCCATAATTTCACTGTTAGTTCTAATAGATTGCCACAACCAATTCTTTTCCCCCTACTTGGTCTCTATTAAGGGACATACAAACACCTGTGAAAGGCCTGGAGTCTGATAAAAATACATGTATTTTTGTTGTTGTTAGCTGCTATGGAGTTAGTGGCCCGATTCATGGCGACCCCATGCACAACAGAATGAAATGTTGTCCAGTCCTGCACCATCCCCATGGCTGGTTACAGATCAGACCATTATGATCCAATGGGTTTTCAGTGGCTGATTTTCTAAAGTAGATTGCCAGACCTTTCTTCCTAGCTTGTCTTAGTCTGGAAGGTCCACTGAACACCGTGATGTCGCAGCATCACAGCAACAAACAAACCTCCACTGACAGATGGTGGCTGCACATGAGGTGCATTGGCTGGGAATTAAACCTGGGTCACCAGCACAAAAGGCGAGAATTCTACCACTGAACCACCAATGTGTTATGACTGTAAGAAGAAAAAGCAGAGGCACCAAGAGGTGAAATCTTCCCTGAACGCTGCATTACAAACCAGAGGGGGCTGTGTTAGGTCTCCATTTCCTGACCCATTGTCACTCTGTAAATCTTGCGTTTCTTACCTTTTCCAGAGTCACAAAGGAGTTGGTGATAAAGCAGCCTGCATTTCACTAAGATCTCTTCCTGCTCTAAAATTCTAACATCTAAGTATTTGAGTTTCTGAAAAGAACTGTTCATATTTTAGGAAATTGCCTTCACAAAAATTGAGTGCAACTTTCTGATACAGAAAAGGAAGGCAGACCATTTTAAGTAGGTAAATAGTAATGTACAAGTTTGTGATGCCTTTCTGTTCAAGTCTCAGGTTCATACTTCCTTGATGAAATCTTCAGTGCCCCCTCCAAATACAGGTTCAGTGTCCCTAATATATGTTTTCTTAACATCCTGTAGCTCATCCAATATAGAGGTTATCACTGAGATAACTGCCTGGTTTTGCGCGGGACCTCTCACCAGACTGTGAGTTCTGTACATGCAGGATCACTGTCTTGTTCATTATTATGATGTCTGATCATCCTCTACAATTACAGCACATTACACAGCACCTACCGGCACAATGATTAAGTGCTTAGCCACTAACGGAAAGATCAGCTGTTCAAACCCATCAGCCACTCTGCGGGAGAAAACACCTGGCAATCTGCTCCCGCAAAGATTTCAGCCTAGGAAACTCTATGGGGAAGTTCTACTCAGTTCTACAGGGTTGCTATTTTTGGCTCTAGACATCTTAAAATAACTTTCTAAAAACATTTTAGACCACTTAAACTCTTCTAGGAATTAAAATCTCTTTTATCATTATTTTAGGGTAATTCGATAAAAATGTGAAATCTACTTGTGAAATGCAATTATTTTGTACAGGAGATTCAAAGCAATGCAATTTGCAATTAGAGCCTGCCATTTGGTGCTATTCAGAGACTTGAGGTTGTATTAAATGAAGGTCTCTTTAAGTACTTGCCAAACCTATTTTATTCTATTGGAAATTTCCCAAGATCTGATAAAAACACAAAAGAAACATGACTGGGTCTCAATGAGAGTCTAGTTTAAACTGGCATTAACTTACTTAAACAGTGTAAGGGTCAAAATTCTAGCACCCTTGAAATGCTCATCCTATGGAACAAAAACCACATTTTATAGTAGAAATAATGGTAATCAGGAATATAAAATCTTACATTGGATTCTTTTTATGGATTTTTCTTTAATTTTAACTCTGTGTGTGTGTGAGATGTGTGTGCAGGGGTGTGTGTATGTGTGAGAGAGAGGCAGAGAGAGAACAAAAATCTACACCTCCTACTGAAATTAAATGCTTTCGTTCTCAGGGTTCAGCTAAAAGGTTGTCTGTACAGAAGAGTGGTTAAATAAATACATAGATAAATGAACTATTTATATTTACCTTACATCTCTTTAGAGAGGATTTGAATGAGCTCAGAAATAAAGTCCAGTAAATGGCTTATATCTGAAACTAAAATTATTATATAGGCTTTTACGGGAACTTGGGGTTTTTTTTTGCCTAAATAATGGTCACATTACGAGTCATAAAATGCCAAAAAGGAGCTGCATTTAATTTTGAACCCGTTCCAATGACTACTGTACCATGCATAATTTTTCTATCATATAAACAAATAGAAATACAATTTTATTAAAAAGTAAGGAAAATCTAAAAGAAGATATTTTATCATACAGTAAAAGAAAAATCTAGTAGCTGGCTGAGTCACTATCTATTTCTACTGCTAACAGGGAAAGTTTTCTTTTTTTTTTTTAATAGACTGCCCACCTAGATACTTTATAGCTATAAATTCAGCAGATTGACTTCACCACAACTAACGTTCTCCCAGACATGTCCTTTTCTTACCAGTTCTATCCCTAGAATAAAAGTT
This sequence comes from Trichechus manatus latirostris, assembly GCF_000243295.1. Classification (NCBI taxonomy): domain Eukaryota; kingdom Metazoa; phylum Chordata; class Mammalia; order Sirenia; family Trichechidae; genus Trichechus; species Trichechus manatus. The sequence goes on from NW_004443995.1 coordinate 7,058,343, forward strand.
CCTCTTAAAAGGAACAGGGGAAAAAACTAACAGGAAAATCAAATTTGAAATAAAAAAAGGGCAAGTCATTCGGTCCTTCCAAAATGCTAGGCACACCAACCAAACAAAAAACAAACCCATTGCCATTGAGTCGACTGACTTGTAGCCAACCCTACAGGGCAGAGTAGAACTGCCCCACAGGATTTCCAAGGAGAGCCTGGTGAATTCAAACTGCCGACTTTTTGGTTAGCAGCCGAGCTCTTAACCACTGCACCACCAGGGTTTCCGGCACACCAACAGCAATAACAAAATCACAGGTCAGTAAGTAAGGGGGTGGGATTCTCTCTTCTCATTTCCTTACCCTCTACTCAGAACACAATGAGCATAAATAGCCTGCTTTGTTCCTAGTAAATGTTGGCTGGGCCACTGTAAGGGAAGTTGCCTTTCTGCAGCAGGAAGAAAGCGACACAGAATAGCAATGTTATTCAGCTTCCTATAAATCCATTCAGCCAGGCACTCATGGACAATGTGGTTGCCATGGAAACAGAGCTGAAACTAAAAGATGACAGTACTTACAGTAAAGGGCTTCTCAATCACATCTACAGGCAACTCCCTACATTCAGTTTGCTTCTACTAAAAAATACTAGACCCAACCTTCCTTCTTTTACTGTAGCCTCCTTATAGTGACAGCTATTCATCAAGACTAATCATGGAATTCTGAGTCCAAAGATTTGGTTCCAGGAAATTCTTCTTTCTACCAATAAGATGGAAAGAGCTTGAAAAATTTGAAGATATTTAGCTACTATTATAGATTGAATTGTGTCCCCCTAAAAAACATGCTTTGAAATCCTGGCCCCTATACCTGTAAATGGAGTCCTGGTGGTACAGTGGTTAAGAGCTAAAGGCTGCTAACCAAAAGCTCAGCAGTTCAAATCCACTAGCCATTCCCTGGAAACCCTATGGGGCAGTTCTACTCTGTCCTATAGGATCACTATGAGTCGGAATTAACTCGATGGCAATGGGTTTGGTTTCGTTTTATACTTGTAAATATGATACTGTTTGGAAATAGGGTTTTCTTTGTTATGTTAATTAGGTCATACCCACGTAGGGTAGGTTCTAAATATAATCACTTCTGAGTAGAATGGACACACACATAGGAAGAAGAGGAAGACAGGCAACGGAGACAGACACATCTACAAGGATTGCTACTAGAAGCTGAAACAGAAAGAACTTACCCCTACAGCCACACCCTGAATTCCAACGTCTAGTTCCTAAACTGTGAGAAAATCAATTTCTGTCTGTAAAGCCAGGCACTTATGGTATTTCTGGTATGGCAACACCAGGCACCTGAGGCAGCTACCAAATATTTTCCTATAAGACAGATAATGACCATTCATCCTATAAAGGAGGTCCTTGTAAGCTAACCCTGTCTGTACCCATGGAGTATCCCTGGGTCCTAGTTCCTATAGGAAAAGGTTTCCAAGGGTAGTATGGGGCTTTAACCCAATCGAAGAAGGCTGGAGCAAACATTTTAGAAGAGTTCAGGTGAGGAAGTCAGCAGAAATCTATTAAAGCCATCCATCATGCACTTTCCTCTAATTCTGAAGAAGCCAGAGCTGACCCTGTTCAAGCAGATGTGACTGGACTTCAGTAAAAGCCCTCCAGGACTCAGTAAAGGGTTTCAGTGATCTTCAAATAATAAAATAAAATCATGTTACAGAATAGACAACTGAGAACCAAAGGAAAAGATGTTAACTTGCTAGTCCAAATTTTTCTACCTGCAACAGACAGGGAAAGGAAGCAAGCATGCAACGCCTAACTGTACGCTTTACACAGGAACGTCATTGACACACGAATCTCACTTAAATCCCAGAACCCTGCCAAGTTAGTATTATGATTCCCATTTTACACAAAAAGAAAGGATGGCTCAAAAAGGTTAAGTAACTTGCTCAAGGTCATACAACCAGTAAGGCAGGAGCTGAGATCCGAACTCTGTTGGACTCGGGACATGCTCTTTGTACTTGACCACACACTGTCTCCCTAAAGAAGAAAAGAATTACTAGTGTGATTTACAATCTATGAAAAACAACATAAGTGAGCTTATGGAGATAAGTCAGTGAAGTTTTTATACTTGTCTAAACCCAAATAACCAGACCATTTTTCTATACCCCACTTCTACGAAGTAAATGAATGGCAAGTAGGTAAGCTTGTATCTGGGATTTATTTTTTTTTAAGGATCAGCTTCTAAGGAATGTCATAAGGTCAATACAAGTTCAGGCCAACCTCCTATGCCTTAGGGAATACTATGTTCTGAAATTGATATTTTCAAACAAATTGTCTAACTCTTTAAAAACAAATTATGAACACAAGTTAGAATCATATGGTTTTAGTAAAGGACACCATTTGTGGCAAGACTGGAAATTCTAAGAGTACACATACATATTAATAAATACTGTGATTTTTAAAATTTTAACATAAAGGGAAAACACTTGCAACATTTTTTAGAAATTGATCCTCTGCTCGCAAAATACATCATCAAATTTGGCAGTCAGCAGAGAAAAAGGTAAACACATCCAGGTAGTTAAGACTCCTGGAATCAAGACTAAGAGACTGGTGGTGTGGAAAAACTTGGTCAGTCAATTCTATACTTGTTCTGGAAAACACCAACTACTCAGTACACATCAGTACAAACAAGGTTGTTGTTGTTAACAGTCATTGAGTAGACCCCAACTCATGGCAACCTCATCCACAATGGGATTGAACCTTTTATTGAACCATTGTGATCCACAGCGTTTTTCATGGCTGAGTTTCAGAAGTAGATCACAGACCTACCTTTTTTTTTTTAATTTTTCTTTTGTTGATTTTGTTGATAATATACACAGCAAAACTTAAATCAATTCAACAATTTCTACATGTACAATTGAGTGACATTGATTACATTCTTAAAGCAGTACAACCATTCTCACCTTCCTTTTCTGAATTGCCCCCCGCCCCCTACTAAGTTTCCTATTTTTCAAGTTGCCGCTGTCAATTTGGTTCAATATAGAGGGTTCTTAAAGGAGCACAATGCTCAATGCAGACATTCTTTACTAGTTATGCTAAATTATTGTTTGGTTTAAAGAAGGCTTCAGAGGATATTTTTGGTTTAAGGTTTAAAGATTATCTCAGAGTAACAGTTTCAGGGGTTCATCCAGACTCAATGGCTCCATAAAGTCTGGATTCCGTGAGAATTTGAAATTCTGTTTGATTGCAGGCCTTTCTTCCTAGTCTGTCTTATTCTGGAAGCTCCACCGAAACCTGCTCAGCAACACAAAAGTCTCCACTGACAAACGACTGGTGGCTGTGCTTGAGATGCACTGGTCAGTCAGAGAACCTAGGTCTCCCACATGGAAGGTGAGGATTAGAATCCGCTGAACCAGCATTGCCCTCTAGCAACATGGTTACTATGCACTAACATAGTGGGACTATTTAGGTTTGCAGGAAAATTATCCTTATAAAAAAGGCATCTTGTCTTATTTTTTAGTGTTATTCTTCTTAATAAACTATTTTCCTCCTCCCTTGTAGTCATGCTCTGAACCTTCAGTTCTTATCTCAAAAAGACCTCTCCAGTCTCCCTCTTAGCTGTCCTCTGCCTGATTCTAATTTGCTGCATCTAACAGTCCCTGGGCTTAGAGACAGATTATTTCAGGTTTAGGAAACCTAAGTGTAAAACAAGAGTAAACTAGGTGTCTTAGTTATCTGGTGCTGCTATAACGAAAATACCACAAGTTGATGGCTTTAACAAACAGAAGTTTATTCTCTCACAGTCTAGTAGGCTAGAAGTCCGAATTCAGGGTGCCGGATCCAGGGGAAGGCTTTCTGTCTCTGTTGGCTCTGGGGCAAGGTCCTTGTCATGAATCTTCCCCTGGTCTAGGAGCTTCTCAGCGCAGGGACCCTGAGTCCAAAGGACACACTCTGCTCCTGGCACTTCTTGCTTGGTGGTATGAGGTCCCTATCTCTCTGTTGCTTCTCTCTCCTTTTATCTCTTGTAAAGCCACGCCCAGGGAAACTCCCCTTATATTAGATCAGGGCTGTGACCTAAGTAAGGGTGTTGCATCCCACTCTAATTCTCTTTAATATAACCTCATCTTGCCTCATTAACCACAGGCAGAGACTAGGATTTACAACATATAGGAAAATTACATTAGATCACAAAATGCAGGACAATCACACAATATTGGGAATCATGGCCTAGCCAAATTAACATGTATTTTTGGGGGACACAATTCAATCTATGACACTAGGTTTGAGGCTTGAGAGCTTTACCGAAAGGAAATAAACTTTAGTGCCCAAATTTCACACTGTCTAATGTCCAAGTTCCCTCTGCTTATTTCCTATTGTCAAGCTGTGGTTCAGCCAGGTGAGTAGGCTATATTTGAATTCAAAAATAAGTGGGGCATTAGATTTTGGTTTCTATGGATACATCTATTTTCACATGACAAGGAATCAAAATTCTCATTTTCAAACCAACATGCATCCTACATGTGGAGCGATGAGAAAAATTCCTCCCAGTGCAATCTTCTTAGCAGATGAAGCTCTCACTGCTACAGCCAAAGAAATTCCCCGAATAAGTTACATGCCTGTGGCTAGTCAGAAACAGAAAGCATGCCACCTATTTGAATTATTTATGGCAACATTTAAAAAGTGAAACTGATATTGGCTGAAGCAAATACCACAATTAGACTTTCCTGTTTAAAAGGCACCTGCTCCTGAAATACAGCCAAAACTTGTTACACTAACATCTACATAACTGATTTGTAAGTTGTCAGAAGAAATACTTAGTTTAGAGAATTCAAAGCAAGATCTCTCAGCAATTAAGTTCATCTGGTTTATTAAGGCTCACTCTAAAAAAATGCAAAGGCCTACGGAAGGGTTAACTATTAACTATACACCTTTCCCCCACTGGAAAGCTTGGTGGTGTAGTGGTTAAGTGCTATGGCTGCTTAACCAAAAGATCAGCAGCTCAAATCCACCAGGTGCTCCTTGGAAACTCTATGGGGCAGTTCTACCCTGTCCTATAGGGTCGTTATGAGTCGGAATCAACTCGATGGCAATAAGCTTTTAGGCTTCCCCCATTTATGTGGAACTTTACAATGAAGGTAGAGAAATCTTTTTCGTGTGTGTTTTAATGTAATTTAATAGATTTAAGTAATTTGGGACCAAAAAGTATAGTAAATAATGTCCAACTCCAAGAAGTAACAATTGTTATTTTGTCATGTTGGCCTCATATTCCTTTGATATATGGGAATAAAACATAAAGTTAAAATCTTCTTTGTTTCTAGTAAAAAGACCAGATTAATGGTCTGACTGAGACTGGAGGAACCCCAGAAAGTATGGTCCCCAGACTCTCTGTCAATCCAGAGCTAAAACCATTCCCAAGGCCAACTCTTCAGACAAAGATTAGACTGGACAATGGAACATAAAATGATACTGGTGAAGAGTGTGCCTCTTAGCTCAAGTAGATAACATGAGACTAAATGGGCAGCTCCTGTCCGGAGGTGAGATGAAACGGCAGAGAGGCTCGGTCAGGAGCTGATTGAATGGACATGGAAATCCAGGGTGGAAAGGAGGAGTGTGCTGTCACAGTATAGGGAGAGCAATTTGGGTCACATAACAATGTATGTATAAATTTCTGTATGAGAGACTAACTTGAATTGTAAACTTTCACTTAAAGTACAACAATAAAATTAAAAAAAAAAAAAAAACTCCTTTGTTTTTGGTCCCCAGCCCCACTCCCTTCCCTCCTTCGTTCCTTCTCCACAATCCCAGGCCATTACTCTCAGGTATTTGGCATGTCCTTCCGAGTCATGTTTTTAGACTTTGTGTTATATATGTATGCATGCACAGACAACCAGGAGTATTGTATAGTGTATTTTAAAATTGTATATGAATTATATCATGCTTAATAGATCAACCTGCAATTTGCTTTTTTCACTCAGTATTGATTTTGAAACCTAGACAAGTCTTAGTTTTTCTTAAATCTTTTTCTCATTGATTCATTCTTAATATTTTTGCTCTTAAAAGAGTATCAATCTTCCATTACCATTATTACTTCTGATTAATTGCAAAGATAAATTCTGTATACCCTCAAGACTCCCAAATTCTTTAAAAAAAAGTGCCTATTTTCTCAGAAAGTTCTATTTAGTTGATATATTGTAACCATTATAGTAATCACCTTCTCAGATGGAAGAAAGGATGTGTGAATCAATTCATTCTTTGCCCACAGACTTCATCCCCACTTATGAGAAAGGCACGTGCAGCAAATGCCTGACATGTCAATAGAGATTTAGGTATAACTGTTATTTCAAAGAACACGGTTTCTTGACCCAAAGGAATATAAACTCTGGAAACCAATTTTAAAATGATTAAAACCTACAAGTATTCATGATAGAGCTAAATCTAAGCTTTCAGGGGAAAAAATCTGCAAGAGGACTTAAAATCACTAATCCATAGAAATAGTTCCCATCAAAAGACAACACAAAGGAAGAAAAAACAAAATCGTATGTCATATTTATTCTACACTTTAACATGAGACAGGTTTTAAAGGCACAGGAAACTTGTTTCATGGGGAATGCATAAAAGACTCCTTCCCTGAAGAATTTCATAAACTAGGAAATACTGATGAACTATATGAACTCTTGCATCCAAAGACATGATATTCTTTTCATAGAAACATCTATTTTTTACAAACCTCCAGGGGTGTCAATTAAGCTGGGACTGGGACCAGAGAGTAAGAGAAATTGTCTGCAAGCATTTATCATCAAGTTATATGCCTTGCTCAGGAAGCCAGCTGTCTTAAATAACCATCCCCTCCCTGGGGCCACAAGTCTGGGCAAGAATGCTACTCATGTCAGAAACTCGTGTCATAAGATTAGATTTGAATGGAAAAGCAAAGGGAACCTGGTCTCTTTTCTCCAGCTGGGATTGATTATTCTCTTCTCAACAAGGAGGCTGTTATTTAGCCTGAAAAGAGAAGCCTCCTTCCTTCTTGGATAGTTTCCAATCCATCTTGGCACCTGAATGACTTAGAGAATACCCTGCCTCATCATGGTTTTAAGCCTCTCAGCCTCTCTCCAGGAAGATGTTTTGGTACATTATTTCTCCATCAATGTGGACAGAAGCTACCTTTGGATTCCCATGGTGTGGGAAGGGAACCCGAGAACCTGGGCAGGTGGATAAGGCCAGATGGCATATCAAGGGTGGAAACTTAGGTAGGTCAGCATGAGCTTGCAGCGGCCCTGGAAGATGGAGAAAACATCCAGCAACCTAAGACTCTATATCTCCCTCACGATTGTCCCCAGAGTACCCAGCACCATGCCTGCACTGTTGACAACAGGGAAATACTTATGAAATAAGTGTATGGGTAGTACAGAGGCAGGTGACTCCAGGGTCAGTGGCTCATAGTACTAGACTCATGAGGGGTGGCTTTTACTATCAGGATTTGCATGGAGATGGCTATGAAGAACGAGATGAGAGCTCAGGCAGAAAACAGATGTGAGGAAAAGGGGAGAGGGAGACATGTCAGCACAATAAGTGTTGTAGTTGTTAGCTGCCGTGGAATCGGCCCCCGACTCGTGGCAACCCCATGCACAACAGGATCAAACCATTTGATCCATATGGTTGCAAACTGCTGATTTTCAGAAGTAGATCTCCAGTCTTTTCTTCCTAGTCTGTCTTAATCAGGAAGCTCCACTGTATCCCTGTTCAGCATCATCACAGCAACATGGAAGCCTCCACTGACAGATATGTGATGGCTGCATTGAGGTGCATCGGCCAGAAGTCGAACCTAGATCTCCCACATAGAAGGCGAGAATTCTACCACTGAACTACCACTGCCCTCTCAAAAACAGTAAAGATCTCGAATGTAAGTAAATGTTATTACTACAATAAACTCCATCCACCTATCCTCTGCTGCCATAGCTGGTGCACCTCTAGCGACTTAATTTAAAGGGAATATATGGCTTACACCAAGGGCAAAGGTAAATGGGACCCCATGTAGACCTCAATGTCAGGAGCTCTATGGGCAGGAAGAACAGGCTAAGAGAGTAGGGGAGGAGAAAGATAAAGCTGAGAAGGGAAAGAGCTTCTTGGATGTGGAGAGGTGGGACAACTTGAACCTTACTAAAACAGGAAAAAATGCAAAAATGGGTTACAGTAATCGTGATACATTTCACATTTAGTGCCACACATAAATTACAACTACATCAACTCATCAGGTGATTATTTTTAAAGACTAAATACGAGACCTTCACAAATATGTGGCCTGGGCCAAATGGTCCACAAAGTCCTCCCCACCACCTCTAGTGGCTGGTGATCAGCAGTTGGGGACCAACGATGAGTCCCCTCTCCTCAGTTTGGTAAAGGGACAGCCCTGCTTTTGTCTCCATTTCTCATATGTTCTGCCTTAGTCTGGCTTGAGTCCCAGTTCCCAGCCGTGGAAATACTCATCTCATTCCCCTCCAGCTATCGGAGGACTAGCCCATACACTGAGAATTAGGTCCATCTTTAATATCCCATTTTGACTGTTCAATGTGTGGTGGTTTTCTTCAGTGCCTCCTGAATAGCATTCAGAACCTCAGCCAGTTCTTTCTTGGATAACTGTCTCTGACTGAAATGCAGCGCTTTAATCCTCCTGGGCTAAGTATTTTCGCAGACAGAGGAACCTGATGAACAAAGTTTGCAATGTATTTTTTTAAATGCCATCTTCACTTAAAAAACAAACAAAAAATGGAAAAAAATTATTTCATGATTTATTCAGAAAAACAGGGTTCTAAGATGAGGTGACTATGGAGTCCTGGTAGTGCAGTGGTTAAGAGCTTGGCTGCTAACCAAAAAGGCCAGCAGTTCGAATCCACCAGGTGTTCCCTGGAAACCCTACGGGGCAGTTCTACTTTGTCCTATAAGGTCGCTATGAGTCGAAATCGACTCAATGGCAACGGGTTTGTTTTTTTGTTTTTTTTTTAAGGCAACTACGTTCCTATTTTAATACAGTCTCAGATGCCCTTCTAAAACAAAGTGTAGGCATATAAACAAATAAGAGCTAAGTACCTCACAGTTGCATTAATCCCCCAAAGCAGTCCCAGTTTCTGACACACAGGATTGGGTTGGTTGTGGCATTACTGGCACAGTTTTAAAGAAGAGGTTGTTATCAAAAGAGACTAAGGGTGTTGGAAAAATCTGGACACAAGTGGTAGTGATGGTTGCACGACATGATGAACACAGTTGATGTCACTCAATTGTACACGAGAAAGGTTGAAATGGCAAAAGTTTTGTTACGTATATACTTAACCACAATGAAAAGAGAGACAGAAAGAAAGCAGCACCATCTTTACATTCTTCACTACTTAGGGGAACATCTTGGGAATACGAACGTCAATAAGCAAGGCTTCATGGAAGAAGCGTGACAATGGAAAGAGATTCCAGCACTTCCACCCTAGGACAAACAGGATGTTGTGTGGCTGCTCAGGAGGGGAAGTGCTCTGAACAATAACGAGGGCTGAAAGGACAGACATCCTGAAACTGGCCATAATGCAGGCTCTCAGGGTATGTACGTTTCTGCCTACCTGACGTGTGTCTGTGAGAGAAACACTTTAATCCGCCTAGCGGTGACTGTCATTCCTGGGGCTCATTTCCCGGGTATTGCTGGAGCGTGGTGTTTGAGGACTGCTGCCTCTGGTGAGTCACATTTTGATATACCCGCCTTCTCTGCCTTCAGTACAGTGGGATTAATAATCACGGAAGACTCATAACCCTTCCAGCTTTACAAGAGTTCAGCAATCCTTCCCTCTTAAATCATCAAAATGGTTGTGGGATAAATAATTTGAATATTACTCTCCTACTGGCATGAGCTGTACATGTAATAAACCCCCTTCTGCTCCTTTTGTTTGAATTGGCTTGGCTCTCTTTCCTCTCCCAGCCTCATCCAGTAGCGGCGGGCACTCCCATTAAAATTCATGATGTTCCCCTCAATGCGAGTGTCTGATTGCAGCTGTGGGTTTCTCAGCTCAAGGATTTTCATAGTGCCTGAGAGGACAATGCAGGGCACTCACTGCTAAGGAAACAGGTCAAGCTCAATTTTTCTATTTCAGTTCTGCTGCCAAAAGTGTAGACTTTTCCTTCTAGAAAAAAACATATCCTTCTGGGTAGGCTCAGCACTTAAAAAGAGGTGAAGAGGGCACACTTCTTTCCCTCACCAGTGGGAGCTGCCATGGTTTCCTCACACAACGCCTCTGTTCCTCAGGAGCCTCTATCCCATCGCTGCAGACTCCCTGAAAAAGCATATCTTTTTGCTCTTTGTGTTAATTCTGCTTCACAGACATTGAGACACCAAACAAACTGGACCACAACAAAAGAGGAACTGAAGATAGGCCATACAACACCAAAAAGAGTCTTACTGTCCAAAAATCTGTAGTCATCTCTACGTAGTCATCCTGCCAATTGTTTTTTTGTTTTCTTTTTCATTCCATGGTATCACTAGAGAATGATCGGTAGCACAGTGGAAACCTCCAGGTCTGTAACACTATATTCCACGTCCATCCCCCTGCGCCCATACCTCCCTGCTCCCCTTACTTCCACACACACTTACATTCTTCTATTTTTGGCAAAAGTTGTGGAAGCTCTTTGTAAGAGAGAAGAAGAAGGAGAAAAGAAAATGTTTGAATCCTCAAAAAAATGATACGAAGAGTCACTGTAATTCAGCACTACCACTGAGTTACTGACTACAACTAGAAAGAAACTAGGGATTACATGGTGCTAAACAGCACTCGGCTGCTAACTGAAAGGTTGGCAGTTTGAACTCACCCAGCAGCTCCACAAGAGAAAGACAGGTGATCTGCTCCTGTGAAGATTATAGTCTAGAAAACCCTATGGAGCAGTTCTCTGTCACGTGGGGTTGCTATGAGTAGTAATCGACTCAACAACACCTAATAATAACCAGTTCCAAGCCTGTCATGGATTGAACTGTGTCCCCCAAAAATATCTGTCAACTTTGCTGGGTCATGATTCCCAGTATTGTATAATTGTGTACCATTCTGTAATCTGATGTGATTTCCTTATGTGTTGTAAATTCAATCACTATGATCTAATAATGATGGATTAGCGGCAGTTATACTGATGAGGTATGCAAGATTGGATAGTGTCTTAAACCAATCTCTTTTGAGATATAAAAGAGAGAAGCAAGCAGAGACACATGGGAACCTCACACGACCAAGAAAGCAGTGCTGGGAGCAGAGCGCATCCTTTGGACCTGAGGTTCCTGTGCTGAGATGCTCCCAGACCAAGGGAAGATTGATGACAAGGACCTTCCTCCAGAGCCTTTCCCTGGAGCTGATGCCCTGAATTTGGACTTGTAGCCTACTGGACTGCGAGAGAATAAACTTCTCTTTGTTAAAACCATCCACTTGTGGTATTTCTGTTAGAGCAGCACTAGATGACCAAGACAATGCCCATCCCATTTTAGAGATGTGGAAATAGATGGCCAGAGAAGCTAACGAAATTCTCAAAGATCAGAGAGACGGTGGCAGGGTTAGAAGAAGCCGAGTCTCCTGACTCCCAGGTGTTCCTTCTACTTCCCTCCTATGGTGGCATGGGAAAACGGTAATTTCATGATGGAGTGCAACAGATAACCCAACACCTTGAATCCAGCAGATTTTTATTGTGCCGCCCGGCAAGGATAAGAAACAGCAAGTCATCCTAAAGACAAAGCACTAGCTAGTGTGAGGAGACCTGGATTCTAATGCTTGAAGTTTGTGGGGTAACCTTGCGAAAAGGAGCCCTGGTGGCACAACAGTTAAGTACTCCACTGCTAACTAAAAAGTCGGCAGTTCAAACCCACCAGCTGCTCAATGGAAGAAAAGACCTGGCAATCTGCTCCCGTAAAGATTTTAGCCTAGGATACCCTACGGGGCAGTTCTATTCTGTCCTAGGGATGCTATGACTTGACAGCACACAACAACAACAACAAACCTTGAGTAAGGCATTAACCATTCTGGATTTCAGTCCCCTCACTCATAAAACTAGGGGCTTGGGGCATATGATCTGTAGATCTCTTCCATATGTTCACTGAGTACCACTGTCTAGGCCAGGTGCTGTATGAGGCACAAAGGGAATTTTTTTAAAAAAGATGAATAAGAGAAGGTTCCTTCCATCAAGGAGTAAGAGGGACAAGTCAGTAGGGGCTGTAGTCATATTTTTTGATAGTTATTTCCAAGCACCAAGTTTTTTTGATATACCCAATGTTTGATTTCTAGAACATTCTGTGATCATTTTTATCTCTGTACCTTGTTTATGCTTCCCCTCAACCCCAAATTTAGTTCCTAGTCTTCAAACTCTTCTGCCTTCTCAAGGATGAGTTCAATTCATATTCTTCAGATTTACTCAACTAATGCTGCTTGGTCACCATGAGTCAGAACTGACTCAACAATAACTGGTAACTGGTATCCCTTTCCTTATCCCTGACAACATTCACTATCTGCATAGATTTTAGTTAATTTAATTGGATTTTAGTTATCTTAATTAGCTATATTAGTTACTTTCTGACCTATTTTATAATAATCTCTATTTTATATGGGTATATCTTGTGTCAGCAAGTCCTTGAAAGAGATTCAGACAATACTGAGTTTTGAGTTATAGACTTAGAAGTTACCATTAAAATAATTCCCTTAGTTTATACGTAAGGAAACTGGTACACTACTTTAGGAGACCAAATACATTAGGAATATATGCTGAGGAGACTGTGATTCTAGGCATTAGTAAGGGGCAGAGTAGAGTTACTGAAACTGAGAAGGCTTTTTGGTAATTGCTGTTTCTATTTCTGCAATAATCACTTTTACATAAGAAAGCCCTCTTTTACTTCCAGGCAACATGGCGCTATGGTTAGAAGCACCATGCTGTCCCTCCACAGTAAAGATCAGAAAAACTAAGTCAAACAGAGTCACACGTCAATCCTGAAACCCTAAGCATCAAATGAAGAGAGAAAGAACTCAGCCAAGTGCCGAATGGAATAACAAACTGACCGAAAATGGAGAGAGAGAAGAGATACATGCAGAGGTCGCCTATCAGCTACCGCAGCACAGATCTGCCATCTTGGATGCCTATGGGAGATCAGCGAACAGGGGGTATGAGAAAGCAGCTTCACGGAGCTTCCAGCAGGAGACCAGAACAACCGGTAACCAGTGATATAGGCTTTCCCGCCCCCCACCCTTCTTCACCCTCACTTAGCCTCCTCTGCTTCTGCAGCCACAGTCTCTTGGCTGGGAAGTACCAGCTTTACCCCAGTGTCGCTTGGATTCTACCCGCCCCCACTGGCCAGCTCCCTGAGTGCCTTTTGTTGGCTGCTGGTGTTGCTTTTTTACACTTCTTTAGATTTCTTCCTTACCTCTCACCACCTCCCCCTCCTTTCTCTCAAATACCTGGCTCCGTGTGCCATCTTTGCTTCTCCCTGAAAGGCTGCAAAACACAGCTCAACTGTGAAACTGCTTCCCAGCCCATGCCGCCATGCTGGTGGGATCCCCCGGGATTTTTGTTTGTTTGCTCTGACTTGTTCTGTTTTGATTTGTTTGTTTGTTTTCTTTTTCTTTTCTCGGCTTGGGAGCCCCTTCCAGCCGGGCACTACCGTTCGGCTTGGAAGCTACTCCCTTACTCTGAGCAGATGTGCAAGACATGCCTGGGGGCATTTCTTTTATCTTGTTTTTTATTTTCTTTGGTTTTTGGGGTTTTTTTGTTTCTTTGTTTTGTTTTCTTCTCTCTCTTATTCCCTTTTTGTCTTTCTTCATTTGGTTCTCGATTTATTCATTTTTTTCTTTTACCCTTTTCCTTTTTTTTTCACTTTTGTTTCTCCCCATTTCTCAGTCTCTCATCTCTCCACTCCAACAGCAAGCTCCCTTAACACTCCTTTTTGTTTGTGTGTGTGTTTTTGGCTCCTGTTCTTCTCTCCTCTCTCTCATCTTTCCCATACCCATCTTAGCTCCACACATCACAATCTACCCCCTCCTTCCTACCTATCTGCACTGTGTACTGAACATCACACTCCCAAGCAGCACAGGCATGGCCTACTGGAATCTGCCCTGCACTGATTCCTGGTCTGCACTGTCAGCCCTGGTACATGCCACAAACAACCCATCCAGCAACTCCCCTTCAGCTGGACCTGCCCTGCTGTACCGTACCTGAGTGACTGACCCTGTCCATTGGAGAAGGAGGTGAAAAGTATCATGCACACAGATGAGCAAACAACAAAGTACGCACAGCCCGCCTGCTCAGACATAACCAAATAAAACAAAAAAGTAAGACGAAACAAATTTATAATCAATAAATGAGGAAAATAACCACTGAATGCCCCCAGGACAGCAGACAATATCAAAACATTTACAAAAACAGGACAGGATGGTTCCAGCAGGCATCCAAAATAAAACACCAGATGGCTTTCCAGTAGAAGAAAAGACACTAGAACTACATGATAGGGAATTCAAATCTCTAATATTCAGAATTATCCAAGAGTTGAAGCAAAAAGCA
>NW_004443995.1:7072968-7142957 GCF_000243295.1 Trichechus manatus latirostris
ATACAAGGAAAAGATTAGTCCAAAGGACTAATGGACCACAGCTACCACGGCCTCCACCAGAGTGAGTCCAGTACAGCTAGATGGTGCCTGGCTACCACCGACTGCTCTGGCCGGGATCACAATAATAGAGGGTCCTGGACAGAGCTGTAAAAGGATGCAGAACAGAATTCTAACTCACAAAAGAAAAAGACCATATTTACTGGCCTGACAGACTGGAGAAAACCCGAGAGTAAGCGCCCTGGACACCCTTTTAGCTCAGAGGTGAAGTCACTCCGGAAGTTCACCGTTCAGCCGGGGACTGGACAGCCTCATAAAACAAAACAGGACTAATGAGGCACAGCAGTCCAGGGACAAGGAATAGAAGGGAGGAGAGGACAGGAAAGTTGGTGATAGGGAACCCAAGGTTGAGAAGGGATAATGTTGACATGTCGTAGGGTTGTTAACTATTGTCATAGGGCAATATGTGTACTAACTGTTTAATGAGAAACTATTCGTTCTGTGCACCTTCATTTAAGGTACAAAAAAAAAAAAAAAAAGAATTATCTATGTGAGATCAAACTGACAACAGCAGCTCAAATGGTTTGATGGAAAGCCCGGGGGTAGTGAGTTGAAGATAATGGTGATGAAATAATTTGGAAAAGGATAGTGAGAATAGCAGCACAACTGGAAGAATGTAATCGATGTCATTGAATTGTACGTGTAGAAACTTTTGAAATGGTGTAACTTTGGCTATGTATATTTTCACCAAAAAAAACGTCCTACAAGGTCAAGAAGGGAGAGTGTTGACATGTGGTGGGGTTGTTAAGCAACTTCATAAAACAATATGTGTCCTGACTGTTTAATGAGAAACTATTTTTTCTGTAAACCTTCATCTAAAGTACAATAAAAAGAAATTTAAAAAAAAAAAGTCCACTTTAGATGTTTCCATTATCACAAGTACTTGATTATACATAGTTGACTCTAATCTTACGGTAGGTCAGAGTTTTCAGTAAGGGAGGATCAGAGAGCACAGTTCTGGTCTTGGTTCTTCCTCTACAAGAGGATGGAAACGTGGCCAGGTAACTTAGTGTCTTAATACTTCAGTTTCAATCTCCTCCTTTGGGAAATGAAGATATCAGACCAAGTCATCTATAAAGAACCTTTGAAGCTACAATGTACTATTTTTCATTTCCTAATCTATCAGAGGGAACAATGTTCTTTACAAGAAGTCTTCTAGGAACCTTGCTACTCCTACTGTCAAAGGTCAATGTATCTTCTCTCCATTTCCATCTTCACATTTTTCCTAGCCCGTTATGGATTGAATTGTGTCCCCCCAAAATATGTGTTGGAATACTAACGCCTATACTTGTGGATTGCTCGATTACTAGCCAAAAGGTTGGTGGTTCAAATCTATCCATAGGAGTCTCAGAAGACAGGCCTGGTGATCTGCTTTCAAAAGGTCACAGCTTTGAAAAGCATATGGAGCAGTTCTACTCTGCACACATGAGGTGGCCAGGAGTGGCAATCAACTGGAAGGAACTAACATCAATATACTTGTGGTAGTAATCCTATTAGGGGATAGTTTTGTTATGTTGATGAGGCTATTATCAGTATAGGTTGTGTCTTAAGTCAATCACTTTTGAGACATAAAAGGAGCAGATTAGGAACAGAAGCAAGCAAGCAAGAATGGGGGAAAGATAGATGTCGTGTGAAGATTTTCAAGGGACACGAAGAAGAATGATAGAGAAGCTGAGACAAAGATGTTCCCCGAAAGACGAGAGAGAGTCCCTCTGCTAGAGCCGACACCCCGAATTTGGACTTCTAGCCTCCTAAACGGTGAGAAAATAAATTTCTGTTAAAGTCACTCACTTGTGGTAGTTGCAGCACCAAGAAACTAAGACATAGCCTAACTTTGAAAAATTATAGCTTATTGTGAACTAGAACTTAAGTAAACTTTCTTCACAATTGCACTACTCAACACTTTTACTGGCTTTTGCCCGCCAAATATCAGCACGACTGTTTCTTTTTTTTTTTTTCCTTTCTTTCTTTTTTTTTTAACATTAATGAGACCAGCAGCCTGCCTGCCATCTTGAGTAGACAAAAGGCTGTGCCTGCCATTTTCTGTGATACAAGAACTAACTCCCTGTCTTTAAGCTATCTCCTTATTTAGGTACACTTCCTATTTCTGGCCAAGTTGAGGAAAATGAGACTGGGGTTGCAGGACCAGCTGAAACTGGCAAGAACTAGATCTGGCCTGCCTGACATGAGCAGAACCACCCTGTCCTCTAGGGTGACCCTGGAGCTCTCCTCTCACTGGGCAGAACCAAACTTTAGTGGCCCAAGATTGGGGAAAGGCTTTCAGAAGCAAGGGGTCAGCCTAAGATCCAGTCTGAGAGACGCCCCCCACCACCCCTTTTTAGAATGAGCAAGCGCAGAAAGGCCAGACTGCCCAGGGAACGCCTTTTTGGGCCAGACCAATCAGAAAGCTGGCTCCACCTCGAGGCGTTCCTGAAGACCCCAGACCCGATTTACTTCACCCACATAAACCCCTTGGGCTATTGTTCTGGGAGCCATCTTGGTAACACGAGTCCCGGTGTGCTCCTTTGTTTAGCCAACTAAATAAAGCTTCTTTTGCTTTCATCCGCTTTGTGCCTTTATAGCTGCACCAAGAAGACCTGGAACAGTTCAGCTACATTACCTGCATCTAGGGTTGCCAGACATAATACAGGATATCTCATTAAATTTGAATTTTGAATAAGCAACCAATTATTTTTTAATGTAAATAGCGCTGGTGTCACAGTGTTTAAGAGCTTGGCTGCTAACCAAAAGGCTGGCAGTTCAACTCCACCGGTCGCTCCTTGGAAACCCTATGGGGCAGTTCTACTCTGTCCTGCAGGGTCGCTATGAGTCGGAATTGACTCAACGGCAACAGGTTTGATTTTTTTTTTTAGTTGAAATGTTATCCTGATTTATAAATAGTATATTAAATAAACTTAAATCAGTTTCTATTATTGGCTTAATATGACTTATTTTAACAAGCATTACATCTCCAAATCAAATCAGATCATTTATCTTTGACCTTCAAAAACAAGATCACTTTGGGGAAACAGAAAGCTCAACTTAGTAATCAGCTCAACAGTCAGAATAAGCTAAAATCCAGGGTTGATGGGTGAGAAATGTGAACTTAGTCATTTCTAGAGGATTGACTACATGAAGAATATATGCTAAATATAATTGCCAACCTGTTGTAAAATTATTAACCAATGAGCATCAATGGAAGTTATTACAGTATTTGCATCATAATAGCTGCCACACATAACAGAAGTATAGATCTTGGTTCCTGTCCTGGTCAACTAATAATCTAATGGAAGAAAGAAGTGACGCATTCGGATTGTGATGCTGAAGAATACTGAATACATTGTGGACTGCCAGAAAAATGAACAAGTCAGTCTTATAAGAAATACAATCAGAATGCTCCTTAGAAGTGATGATGGCGAGACTTCATCTTGCTTACTTTGAACACGTCATCAGGAAAGATCAATTGCTAGAGAAGGACATCATGTTTGGTAGAGGGTCAGTGAAAACAAGGGAAACCCTCAATGAGATGGACTGATACAAGAGCCACGACAATGGGCTTAAACATACCAATGATCATGAAGACGGCACAAGACTAGGCAAGGTTTCATTCTATTTCATGTAAGGTCGCCTTGAGTCAGAGGTGACTCCATGGCAAACAAAAACAACAGCACTACACAAAAGAGCTAGTCTCCTCCCCCTTTTCTGTAGGTGGGGGACACAACATATAAATGGTCTTACTAGCTTCCCTACTCAAACATTAGATTTAGTCTCGGAAGTTAAATACTGTTAAGGTCTTAACTTAAGTCTGTAGTACCATTTGGCTGACAAAACCCAGCAGATTGGTGCAAGGTAAGAGGTCAGATACGAACCATTTCTCTCTGCAACTTTACCGGGAACCTTCCATGAATATTAAATATAGGAAAAGAATCTCTTCTGCAGTCCCTAGAGTAGCCACAAAGGGAGCCTGTCCTTCATAAGCCAAGGGCGTTTATAACTGCAATGTCCCAAAGAGCCGCTCGTCAGCAGGCCTGTGGCAGCCTTCTAGATGGCTGTTCCTCTCTCCTCCTTCCAGCTGAAACAGATAATTTATTTGGCATTTTTCCTTAAAATCAGAAAAGCACATTCTAAATTGCCTTTGACTGATAGTCCTCTGATGAGTGCAATTTATCTCCTGAATATGAAAGAAAAGTCCCTCAACCCACCCCAGTAATGTGCCTCCCTTTGAGAATAATGCACTCAGGCAGGACCACGAGCAACTGTTTAATCAGAGGCTATTTTACATTATCATAGTCATCATTAAGCAGTGTCCCACCCACCATTTATCTCTATGACAAGGAAGAACTCTGAAAAGGAGGCAAGGCTCTCTCCCACTCAGGGGGATCTGAAAAGAGTCAGAAGTGCTGCTTTTGGAGAGTTGCCTCCTAATCAGAAAAGGGCCAGCAATCAGCCCAGCAGGACCCACCTCTTCATGTCTGCAAAGATTGCATGCACAGAGAGGACTTTTAATCACTGCTTGCAGTGCCTAACTCTAATTACAAACTCAGATAAAATATGCATTACCATTTGCATTTTAGGTAGTCATTTGTCATACAAAGAAACCAAGAAAATGTTTACTCTTCACACAAGGCGGGCCCCAGAACTTCTCCCCTTCTGGAGATACAACACCAGGGGAATATTATCCACCACTTCATAAGCACCCAAGGATGCTAGCGACAAGTGGAACTCTGAAGAGATTTTTAACAAATATTGTCTTGGTAATAGCATCTAAACTCTCTCCAATGATTAGAATCCATACTCAGACATCAGGAGTCGAGAAAAATGAGTGTAAATGTAACCACGGGACTCAGGATAGCTCCCCGTTGGTTCTAACTGGGAGACTCACAAATCTAACATCCTAAGGTTTGAGTTTTGTACGCTTTCTTTTACAGGCCAATTTATATCCTCTCTGAAATAAGTTCTCTTCTCCAAGCAACATTTACTATTCCAACCATAAAATGTGTACCATGTATCCAAGCTAATGCACATCAGGCAGTGGCTTACAGCAACAACTGTGGCTCCCTCAGCTAATGACATGCTGCACATTTTAAAGCAATCTTTAGCAATTGGAGCAAATTCCCCAATCTAACCAACTTTATGTGGGAAGACAAATTTAAAAAAAATTACTCAACCCTGGGTAATCCAATCAGCAGCTATTGTATATAAAATTACCACTTCTCAGCAAACACCCGTGGTATTTCTAACAGCTGCCAGACCTATAGACAGAAATAGTGCCAGTGCACCCAAAGGCAAAGATCAGGAGAAACTACCGAGTCAAACACTCACAGCTCATTTCATCACAAAACCCACAGTCCACAGCTGTTAAAAGTTAAGAGTCTTTAAACAAGAAAGTTCCTTCCCTGAAGGTATATCCCGTTATCACAGACACAATGAATATTCGCTCCCTCAGGCAATCTTCACCAAAGGCTACTGAAGGAACCAAACCCAACTTGTTGCAGTGAAATCAATTCCAACTCACTTCAATCCTATAGGACAGAGTAGAATGGCCCCGTAGGGTTTCCTAGGTTGTAATCTTTACAGAAGCAGACTGCCAGTTCTTTCTCCCGTGGAGCAGCTGGTGTGTTCACACCACTGACCATTCAGTTAGCAGCTGAGCACTTAACCTGAATGAACTTGTCTTATTTCTGGACTAGAAAATCAGATTATCATGTAAACCAAAATAAATGTTTTCGTAAATCAGTATGATGTAAATCTTTAAAGAAAAACAGCAAGGGTCTTTCAGACTGACAAGAATCAAAAGGATTTTTGTTTCCTCTATGTAATATTATTACAACTCAAAATAAATCATTACTACTCAAGGAGACATGCTATGGTTAATCTACACTTGCTAAAATACAGTCAGACTTCAAATACTTCTAAACAGCATACACAATTAGCTGATACATTTGCCTTTTAATTAATAGCTTTAAGTCCACAGAGCACCTAGAATTGCTGCAACTTGCTTGTGAGCTATAAGCTTTTAATGGGGGAAGGAGGGGGTGCTTGAATGCACTAACAGTACTCCTGGGAATAGTGGTTTTTACAGTGGCTACATATTAAAACAATACTGATGCCAGGGGCCCGTCTTAGACCATTTAAATCAGATTCTCTGGGGCATAAGGCTAGGCATCTGTATTTCATCAGTAGCATTGAAAATTCTCCCCAGGTGATCCTAATATGCAGCTGGGGTTAAGATCCACCCTCTTAGAAATAGACATTATACTCTAATTTCCAAAGTAAAACTGAAAGTCAACTTTACTGCTGGTATAAAAACCATAAAGAAATGTCAAGAATAAAACAGATGTGGCAAAGGGCTGGAAAGGTACCTTAACGGGTTGATATGTCCTTAAACGGTGCCCTGTGGCACAACGGTTAAGCGCTCTGCTGCTAACCAAAAGGTCTATAGTTCAAACCCACTGCCCCTCTGCAGGAGAAAAGACCTGGCGATCTGCTCCTGTAAACATGACAGCCTTGGAAACGATATGAGGCAGTTCTAATCTGTCATATAGGGTCACTATGAGTCAGAACTGACTCAGTGGCAAGAAGGTTTTTTTTTAAGAGTCGGAACCAACTCAATGGCACACAACAACTGTCTTTAAGGAATCCCTGAGTGGTGCAAATGGCTAACACACTTGGCTGCTGGCTGAAAGGTTGGCAGTTCAAGTCCACCCAGAGGTACCTCAGAACAAAGGCTGGCAATCTACTTGAGAAAATCAGCCACTGAAAATCGTATGGAGCACTTTTCTTTTCTTTTCAACTGTCCATAATAAAGGAGTGTTGAGAAATTTTAAAAATAAAAATAATCAGCTTCCAAATATCGATGAAAACTGGTGACTTCTACTCATCTTAATCATGGTTGCTCATTTTCTTAATAGTATACAGCTCAAATGAGATGAGAACGCAAGGCAGGACATTTTAGAAATAGATCTTACATAAATTAAGTTACTTAAGTGCGCCTGTCAAATACTTGATATCTTCTTGTGCATGCCTACACAATGTTTTCCATGTAGTAAGTACTTAATAATAACTACTGTTTACGAAGTTCTTCCTATGTACTAAGCCCAGGGAGAATAGTTAATGTATATTATCTTATTTAATCCTCAGGACCACCCTTAAAGGAGGGCACTGTAATGACCTTTATTGTATAGATAACAAAAGGACTCAGAGAGATCAGGTTACATAATCAAGTCACACAGCCTGGGGGAGAAGGGTGGGCCAGTATACTGGGTTCTGAACTACTATTTGATATAGCTGTTACTGAATAAAACAGGGAATGAATGATGATTTAAATGGCTAGTTTCAAAAGATATGACTCCATTTGATTAGGTGACTAGCCTGCAGAATGACTGTAACAATTGTTATTTTGCTAATTTTGAAAGAAAGATGTGTCATAAGACAAAAGTAATTCTCAGCACCACTAACCATTACACAGTTCTAACTTCATAATAAATATCAAGCTGCATGATGCCAACCCAGAAGGAAGGGCAGGAGAAAGAATAAGAGGAAGAGTGAAAAAGGTCTGTCCAATTTTGGGTCTGAGTTATTGCTCTCTCTATTGCAGCTACTTCCAGGTTAAACTTACATTAGTTTCCTAGTAATTGAGAGTATCTACAGCAAGGAAAGCCTTTAAAATAAAAGCCTTATGGAGAAAAAGCTCAGAAAACATAATTTAAGAAAATTATATATTTGATTTGAAATTATATCTATTAAAATACCTTAAAATATCTCTACATTTATCATATTAACTAAAATTAACATTCTGATCTTTCATAATATGGTTCTGAAATTTAATGAGGCAGGTCATACAAATACACAGAGGATAATACTATCTAACAGACTCAACCAGTTGCTGCTGAGTCAATGCTGAATTGTATCAACCCTATGTGTGTGGGAGTAGATCTGTGCTCAACAATGTTTTCAACAGCTGATTTTTCAGAAGTAGATCGTCAGGCCTTTCTTCTGAGGCACCTCTGGATGGACTCGAACCTTCAACCTTTCAGTTAGCAGCTGAGCTTGTTAACCATTTGTACCACCCAGGGACTCTTAATAAACTTCGGCTGGCCCTAAATCTCAACCCTTAAAGAAATACAAAGGGTCTGGAGTTGCTCCTCTGTCCCTAATAATTCTACTTTTAATGTATTAAAAATAAATCAAGATCAATAAACAGAAGGTGGTGTGACATGAAAAAGCCACCAAACCTCCCCTCAGGAAAAAAAAAAAAAGTTGCCATCCAGTCAATTCCAACTCAAGGAGAACCCATGTATTGTCGAGTGAAACTGCTCCACAGGGTTTTCAAGGCTGTGACCTTTTGGAAACAGATTGCCACGCTTTTCTTCCAAGAAGCCTCTGGGTGGATCTGAACTACCAACCATTCGGTTAGTAGTTGAGCACTTAACCATTTGCGCCACCCAGGAACCCCCATTAGGCAACAGAACTGTTCACGACTCTACTGAGCACGGAATGAGTCTAGGAAGAATCACAAAACCATAAGCCTCTGGTAGTGCAGAAGACACAGCCTCGAAGCATAACCTCATCATAGCAGTAAAGAGTCAGATATGGACATCAAACATAATGTCTCATTTTCTTTTTAATTTAGGTTCTATGGACAATTCAGCTTTAAAATAGCAGTTTCACAAATTGATGTCTCATCTGCCTTTTTCCCAGTCCTTTGTAATTTGCTAATGGAATAAAATATTACAAATGGAAACACTTCTCTGTGGATTCTGAGCGCATTTGTGCATATGTTCAAATATATACGACCTGGTTTCCTTCCTTTCCTCACCAACTGTTAATATATTAGAAAACCAAACTGATTCCAGAGATCTTTTGTTAGTTACTGTACTGAATTATGGGCTGTCACATTGTCTTTTATCAGTTTCACGTCTTATAAATTATCTGATATAATCTAAAGAAGTGGAAAAGATCTTAGACCTCTGGGAACCAAAAAAATTTGTATTTTGTTTCTTTGTAATGCACATCCTAGATATATTACCCTCTGAACACAGACACAGACTTGTGTCTAGCTCTTGAGGGAAGACCTATCAAGTGGCTCTCTAGGCTTCAGATTCACCAGTATCCAACTATTTTTCTAATTTATAGAGGTTAGCTGAAACTGCAAATAGAAAGCACATTTATTACTCTTTTACAAGACCCTTATGAGTTAAAAGATAGCCTACATCTAGGCAATTCTATACTGATTTACATCACAAAAGGGAAGCCTCCCCGCTGGCCCTTAAACTAAGTTCTCTATATTTTTAGTGACTGATTTTTACAGTCCCCGCTCACAATCTATATAATTTAAAGTTCATAGAAAGCAATCAGATGTTTTACCTAAATATTGTTTTACTCCCTCTTCTCATTTATTTTTAATGCAAAGGGTTTTAACTAGCTCAGTGAGTTTCTGTTTCTTTTTTAAGCTATACAGGTAGATAATATGTTAACTGAAAAACACTGAATTTGGAGTCAGGAATCTTGCCACCAAATAGCTGTGCTATTTCAGCCAAGTTACAGCCTCTCTGGGGCTTAATTATCTCACCCATAAATTGAAGGCACTGGACTAGAGGATTTCTAAAGCTCCCCTACATATGCCCAAACCACACGCATGTTTCCAATACCCAGGGCAAAGGGGCCCTTCCTCTTTCTTCTCTCAGAACTGAGTCCAGCGGGAACAAGCTTTCAGGTTGGATGAGGCAGTCTGCCCAATCAGCACCTTGTCTAGCTTCAACTTTGGAGTCTTAGCAGAAATACTAATAAGCACCAGTCTTGGCTCTATCCCAACCCACTGTGAAACAAAACAAGTCATGTAGCTCTTTAATACTGCCATTTCCTCAGCCCTAAAATGCCCCAGTGGAAGCCTGAGCAAGTTATTTAACCTCCTTGAGTTTCAGGTTAACTGTTCAGGGACATCAAGAATCCCAAGACTGATGATGAAGTTCCTTGATATTCCTGGGACCTCCCGATCAACATGCTGCTAGAATAAGGAATGTAAATACAATCTTGAAAGCTGCAAAATAGCAAACATATGATTAGCGGGAAAAAACTCACTACTGTTAAGCATTTCTCACAATGCAAGTCACCAGGGGGGGTCAAACACAAGGGAGTAAAGAAAAAGAAATGAAAAGGCACACTTGTTAATTGCCTTTTATATGCTGGACCACTTGGGCTCTGCAGGCCTCTCTCACTCCTAAATTCTATGCCCAGGGATTCCTGCTTTCCAGTAAAGTAGAAAACATAGAAACATGTTCCTCTCTCTTGTCCACCCACCCTCCCATGTTCCAATTTTTATCAAATTCAAATTTCATCTTGCCACCAGGATTATTTTTCTAAAACATTTTTCTGATCATACCACTTTTACTATCACTACCCATTCAATTTACCTTGCTACAAACTGGTAAAGGTTTCCCCTTCTTCGATGAAGATTTTAACATTATTACATACTCTGAAAGCTCTTCTCAAGGGAGCCATCGTGGGTTGTAGCTTTGCCTGCACACACACAAGCCCACACACTCATCTATTCTCTCCTCCAAACACTAGGGCACACGTGTCAGAAGTGTGCACATTCCACTGGCTCAAGTCTTCTAGGTGAGGTGACCATCACGTTCCAAGTTCAGTGGGAGAGAGACATTAGTGTTTCTAAGAGAGCCAGATGGGCAAGAGAACCTACCCTAGGAGACATCCAGAAGGCAGCTGAAGTGGTGTAACAGACACATGTATGTGCCCTGATACCCTCTGTGTTACCCTCTGAACACAGAGACATGTGGAGTGTGCATGTGCATGGGCATATGAGCTGGTGGGGGCTTGCACAGAAGCGTGTGCTCCTCCACAGCTCCACTACACAATCTGGAAGCCTGGAATCTCCACACCAGCTCACTCCCACGTTAGTCCATGTCTAGGATGTGAATGGCACCTCCTTCGATGTGGTGGTCTTCAGGAAGACAATGCTGAACTTTACTTGAGCCCTGTGGTCCTGGAAAACAGTAATGGTTATGAAATTCCCCCATCCTTTGTGTTCAGGTTAAGGACTTAGAGCAAAGAACCACCCTTCCCCGTGTGACTTTCCCATAAGACTCGCAGATACCCCCCCTTGTTTTTCTATGGACAAGGCCAGACACAGACCCTCAAATTCCCACTGTTTGTCTCATAAATGACTGGCTGAACAGCTTGTTCCCACTGATCGGCTGGAACAAAATATTTATTAACCAAACTTTGGTTAAGCTTCTCTCTTCTCCCCAAGTCCAGGAACTCTGGCCCACCTTCATCCTTAATCAGCATGTTGTTGCTGTCAGGTGCCACTGAGTGCTCTTATGGTCAGAATCTTCTCCCTATTGCCACAGTCCCTCTCCTTCCCCATGCAAAAACCCATTTGAATAAAATCTCTCGTTACTAAATTTGGACTTGTTTTTTATTTGACAGGGAGGACACACTCGAAGCATTTTACCGGGTCACCCACAGTGTCACACTCCTGCTTACTTTGTTAAATCCTCATTGCTCAAAGAATAAAATTTAACCCCCTTAGCAAAATCTTACTGAATGTTCTCCAGAATCTGGTCCCACATCTCACCATTTCTTCTTCCCATCATATTCCCCAAGGCCTCCACACACCATACTATTCACGAGTCTGTCAATAAGCACTTTCTCACCTTCACGCCTTTGATTTAGCTGTTCTTTTGCCTGAAATGCCCCTTTCTATGTTCAGAAATCCAATTCATCCTTCAAGACCTTCAAATGTTACCTTTCCTGCAAAGTTCTTCCTAACCTTCCTCCAGCAGAATTAGCCCAATACTTTAATTAATTATTCAACAAATAATCATCCAACATTTGCGTCTGTTATGAGTGTACCTATCATACTCTATTGAAGTATTTTAGTTGATGTGTCTAAGACATTTATACTCCTAGACACTGGTAGAGTGCCCAACATATATTAGATGCTCAATAACAGAATAAACCTTTAGATCCCTAGTACTCAGTCCAGTAAGCAAAACCCAGAGTAAGCTTCCTTAATTAGCACATACATTCTCAAGAACGGCAACAGGACACCAAACGGGAGCGAAAATTGGTTTTCAGGGGGGCAAAAAAATCTTAGATATTACAATGTTTGTGATCCTCCAAAACTCAACTCTACCTGACAAAATTGTATTCCTCAGTATTTATCTCATTAGCGAAAAATTAAAATAAATTAAATTAATAAATGTATATAATTAACTGATCTTAATTTTTCTCCTTAGAGGGTGATAATGAAAAACAAAGTTGAAGAACATTGAAATACCTAATGTAGAAATATATCTTCTATTGCAATTTTTGAGTTGGGACAGATACACACACACTGGAAAATAGTGACTACTGAGAATTGAAACACACAATGATAAATAAAAGACAGTGGTGATGCATATGAATCTTTTAAGTTCAGTAAACTTAAAAGCACATTATTATCTAGATTTCCAGTTGCAAGGTAGACCAAGAAAAGCATTTCCAATTCAACGATCATCCCTAGAACTAAGACTGCGAGAGAATATGAAACAAATTAGAAGTGATTTATGAAGAGTTCCTCATAACAAGTGACATTATGACAAAATAAGTAGGTTAAATTAAACTCAACTTAAAAAACAAAAATAAGCTATTCACAAAACATGACTTTCTCTAAGCAAAGTCTAGTGCTGACTAGATTCTTAAATTAAGATTCTTAAATCTAGGAAGGAATACTTTCAGGTATACACTCATAATTTTGAATATTTTTCTTTCTTCAACCTATTCTTATAAGTTACATCCTACCAAAACTGCTTGCCTTCTCTATGGCGTTAAAAACAAACAAATCCTCCAAGCAGCTGGTGGCTTGGGAAATGTCTGGTGCCTCTAATAATTTGTCTGAAATAGGGAAGAAAATATGAGCCTCGTCTTGATTTTTAACTCACAGTAATTAGATACTAAGTACAGCCTACATACTCTTCTTTATCAAATTTCCCTGCTCCCTCTTCAACTTTTGTCTTCTTTCCTATGTGCTTTGGAAATAACTCCCATGTTGATTTAGAACTATCTGCTCCATAAATGTTCTTGTTCTTCAAACACGGCCAAATCTTCTCTTCTTAAAACTCCCCCTCTTGTTTCTAAGAATGCTGCTCTTCCCTTACATTTCCACCTCTCTGACTCCTTGTGGACTCCTCATCCTCTGCCAGTTCTGCCTTTCTCTCTTCTTACCCAGCACCCTCCCTCTGTGTGAATTCATCCACTCCTGTGTGATCTCACCTTCCCCCTGCAGGCACATGACAGATCTCCACGGCCAGCCCAGACCTCCTCCATCCATGCCTTCATCCTGCCCCACTTCTCTGATTCAGGTCCATTCAGGCCCTCCCTACCTCTCACCTGGACAGTGGCAAAGCTTCTAAAAGAGCTTCTCCCATTTCTGTACTACCCAGCACACAGCTCCTTGTTACTCTTCCCAAGGTGGATCTGTGATCATCTCCCTTCTCTCTCAGCTCTTCACTGCCTGTATCCAAATTCCTTGACCTGATTTGCCTGGCGCTCCACAATATAGCCCCTACTGGCTTTTACAAATTTGCCTCCTTGTTTATCTTCATGAACCTTACACTCCAGCCAGGCTGAAATACCCTGTTTCCCAAACATTCCTCCATACGTCTCTGCTAGCAGTTATTCTATTTTTTATCCTTTTCTATCCGGTTAAAATATGACCAACTAAATTAAACTGTTTCTAGAACTTACACTGCAATAACCATTAATACTTATTGAGCAGTTACTATGTACCAGGCCCTCTGCAATGTCCCCTAGAGACATTACTTCATTTAAAACTCTCAGTAACTTTATAAGGTAATTGCTACTATTGTCCCTATTGGCAGATGAGGAAATAGACCTGGAAAGGGTAAGTAATCTGCCCAAAGCCACATGGTTAGTAAATGACAAAGCTAAAAAAAATTCTAGGCAGATCCTGGAGACCATACTCTTAAGTGCCACAATGATATTTTCTCTCCTGAACTTCCACATCATTTTGTCTATACTTCTCCTGCAAGTTAACACTTTCAACCTTGAGTCATGATCACCACACGTATATATGTCTTATCTCTCTATAGCAAATCCACCTATGTACACACCTAACACCTATTCTTTTCGACTTCCTTCTTGCTACAACAGGGGCACTGTCCCTCTCCACCTCCTCCTGCTTTCTCAAGACCCTGTCAGCTTCTACTTCTTTAGAGGATCATTTGCAAGAGCAAGTCTTTGCCATCTCAAAAACAAAAAGCCTTGACAAACTCCACTTAATCTTCCACATTTCTCCTCTCCTTCACAGCCATCTTCACTCGCTGTCTCCATTTCTTCCCCCCTACCCTGGTGGCATAGTGGTTAAGAGCTACAGCTGCTAACCAAAAGGTCGGCATTTCGAATCCACCAGGCACTCCCTGGAAACCCTATGGGGCAGTTACACTCTGTCCTATAGGGTCCCTATGAGTTGGAATCGACTCGACGGCAATGGGTTTGGTTTTTTGGTGAGGGCATTCTAATGTGGCTTCTATACAGGGCATCCTTCAAAGAAGGCTCCTGATCACCAGTGACCTCCATTCAGCCAAATCCAAGGCCTTGTTTCAGTTCTTGCCTCACAATGACCTCTTGGCACCATTTGTCCATTTACCCCCTTCCTGAAATACCTTTTTCTTGGCCTTTACCCTTGTCTTTCTCCAACCTCCCAGGCCACTCCTTCTCCACCTATCCTCTTACCTCTGTTACTGTTGGCATTCTTCAAGTCCAATTCAGTAGTTGATATGAACTAATTATATACTTCAGCTGGTAGTCAGAGGAATATAAATGTTTAGCTCCATAAGAAAATTATGCTGCATATGCTTATCTGCTCTATGCTCACTACAGATAATTTTGATCATGACTTCAATTCTCATGTCTAACCTTCCTTCAGGGCTGCCGGTTTTCCTGAATGCACCTCCATCAGGTGCATTTGTCCAAGCCAGAAGGAAATCTTGGCCCTGCCCTCTTCTCATCGCTCCTGGGTAAAAACTGAAAAATTCCAACCTGACTGTCTTAGTTATCTAGTGCTGCTATAACAGAAATACCACAAGTGGATGACTTTAACAAAGAGAAGTTTATTCTATCACAGTCCAGCAGGCTAGAAGTCTGAATTAAGGGTGCTGGCTCCAGGGGAAGGTTTTGTCTGTCAGCTCTGGAGAAGGTCATGTCATCATTCTTCCCTTGGTCTGAGAGCATCTCAGTGCAGGAACCTCAGGTCCAAAGGACTCGCTCTGCTCCCAGCACTGCTTTCTTGGTGGTATGAGGTCCCCATGTCTCTCTGTTTGCTTCTTTTATATCTCAAAAGAGACTGGCTTAAGATACTATCTAATCTTACAGATCTCATCAATATAACTGCCACTAATCCATCTCATTACATCATAGTGATAGGGTTTACAACACACAGGGGAATCACATCAGATGCCAAAATGGTAGACAATACTGGGAATCATGACCTAGCCAAGTTGACAGATATTTTTAGGGGACACAATTCAATCCATGACACTGATATACAATGCCCAGCATAATCTACAACCATCAGTTTCTCAAGGTTGTTTTCCCTGATGCTTGGAAGCCTTTATCAACACCTGCTGGCAGTATCCTCCTCTGCTCTCTATCTCCTAATTCCCTCCTGACCCTCCAGAAGGGCATACCCATGCCTAGGCCCCTAGTGTTGCTATCCAAAGCATTCTCAGATAAGCTGTAAGGGTTTCCAAGGAGCGGCTGGTGGATTTGAACTGCCGACCTTTTGGTTAGCAGCTGAGCTCTTAACCACTGTGCCACAAGGGCTCCTCTATAGTTGATACGAACTAATTACATGCTTCAATTGGTTCACAGAAGGAAAATAAATGTTTTGGTCCATAAGAAAATTACACAGCATATACTTATCTCTATGCTGGCAAGTTCAACCTTTGGAAGTCATTTTGTTTCGAGTTATTTTCATAAGCTATTGTTACTTAAATGAGAACTTGCATCCATATCTATGTTTATTGCTAGCAAAATAAACTTTCTAACAGGAACAAGACAAAAAAACCCAAACAAACACAAAAACAAAAAATAAAAACCCATCACTCCACTTCCGTTTCTATACACTTATCTAGTAGTAGAGGCTTCTACAGTTAGCTGATTAGCTTCCTTTATGTGTTTAAAGGCACATGGTCATAACATTAAAGCTTGCTTCTAAAAACAACAAAAGGAGGAAATAAAATACACACCAACATTTCACATAAAAATTCAAGCTGTATCTGAAATTTAAATCTCTACAGAAATGAAATGTCCTGATATACAGCCCCACCAGTAAAATGGAGAGTTTAAACCACATTTCAGACCCAAGTCCCTTTTCAAGGTAAGTACTCTAAGAAAACAGGGACCAAACTTTTTACCTTTGCATCTCTAACCCATAGCAAAATTCTCGGCACAAAACGGGTGTTAATGCTATTGAACTGAATGAATCAATCAATCCTTGATGTCAAGGAGCTCACAGTAATTAAAGGACACTTTGATCAGTGTCCATCAGCAAATGGAGAGAAAGAGTGACAAACTGTTTACCTGAAACACTGAAAAGGAGGAAACCTTGGAATCAGGCCAGTATAGCAAGTTGGTTTTTGTCACCTAGCATGTAAGTCCCCACTTTTCTAGTTACAGAACACTGAGTCTCCAACTATGTAGTTTTCATTCAGGAAGTATGCCTGGTTAACAAAGTGGTACCAGAGTTCATGCTGAGGATGAGATGGGACCTGGAACTATGTTACAATAGTCTCGAAGCTGCTGGGAGGGCCCGCAAGGAGGAGTGAAGCCAAAGGAGAGACAATGAGTTCCCATGACAAAGCATTTGGGTTCCCAGGGTTCCAGCACAGCTGGATGCAGAGTAAGCCAATAAACATTTCCATTTTGCCCTCCAACCAGTTTGTGCCTGGTTTTCTGTTATTCTAATGGAAAGGTCCTGATACAGACCTCCAGTTTTTCAGCTGCTGTCAAGTTGATTCCAACTCATGGTGACCCCATGTGTGTCAGAGTAGAACAGTGGCTGATTTTTTGGAAGCAGATCACCAGGACTTTCTTCCAAGGCCCCTCTGGGTGGACTTGAACGTCCAATCTTTCGGTTAGTAGTAGAGCACATTAACCATTTGCACCACCCAGGGATTCTAAAACCAACTGCCATCTAGTCCATTCTGACAGACCAAACAGATATGTAAGCATTTGCCAAGAGGAGGATTATGCACAAACAGGTGAAAAAGCTGGTCTGCCTGGAGCATGACTCCAACCCAGCCACCAGGATTATCTGGTCAAGATCATGGCACTCCCAAGGCTTCTCTGTGGGGATATATGCCATTTAAACATGGCTGCACTATTGACAACTGCAGCCCCCAGAGGCCTCTATGCTGTATACGACATGTTGGAGACTTGTCAGCGATAAGAAAGAGATTAGGCACGACTTGTTTTCCCAAACCTATTGTCCTGTTACTGATTGGCTTATTTATCTGAATTCCTTCTCCCTTGCCCGAAACTTATTGTTACTCACCCAAAGCCCATTGTTCTGTTATTTGCTTCACTGCTTGCTATATTGACTATAAATAAACTCCTGGGACTGGAGCCGGGGGTCGACTCCTCAGAGTGACCCTCCTGGCCCCACTTCTCTGTAAGAGTTGTGTTTGGCTACTGTCTTCGCTGCCCTGACAACCGTCGCCGCTGCGACACTTCTCACTGCCTTTGGCATCACTTGGAAGACCTGTCACCATCTAGTTTCAGTCTTCCATACAAGATTCGTCTCCTGTCACTGATTACACATATGCGCGCGCGCGCGCGCGTGCACTCAGAGGCACCTGGGCACACACAGCAGTGAACTCAACAGTCGCCAAGTTCTCCATGGACTGTCACATCTCAGTGCCTTTGCGCATATCACTAATTTTATGCCTAAAATTCTGTTTATCTCCCTCACCAACTGAAGTCTTACTCATCTGTCAAAACCTTATTTAAATGTTCCAACCTGGAGAGGAAGGAAGATCCTCTCAGTCATAATGAGTCATTCCTTTGTTCTCCTGGTATTTTGTTTAATATCTTAAAGCATGCACCAAGCTCATTATTCAAGCCCCTCTTACTGACAAATGAATAATACTGGCCTTGAATCTGCTCTGTAAGGCAGTTCCATTTAAAGTGCCCTTTAAAATATTCAAACATCAGCAATGTAGGAGTCTTTTTCTTTTTATATAGAAGAGGCGGGTTTTATTTTTTAGTAAATAGTAATGATGCATGTTGTTGGCCTTACCCTAAACATTTATTATGGTCAGTTCCAAAAATTAAACCTAAGTCACCATTCAGCTTCATTGAGGCAGTACATGGGGAACTCACTGCTTTGGACCTGTTATTGGGCTTTCGCTTTCTCTGCTCTACATATAGAGTCAAAAATAAATTCATTCTGTGTCACACAAGTGCCTTCAAATTGTGTATGCCTGTCCCACTCAGTTTTGTTATTTAACAAAGGCTGACACCCTGGAAGTTTAGGGAATCCAAATCTGTGGTTGCTATGCTGTTTCCTCAGATTTTTTTTCTCCTGTTCTACAAAATCATGTATATTAGGGTTTGTTTTTTTTTTAATTTTTTTAAATCCTTTATACACTTCAGTGAGTAATTTGGAACATGATTCAAATTGACTCAAAATGTGCATGTTGAATGAGCTGGTATTATAATAACATTAATACTATTCATAGTGCCTCATCTCATTATTTATACATTTTAACTAGAGCCACGTTAAAAAATAAAAAAAATTCTTATCAATAATTACTGGGAAAACTTCACTGGAGCTTTTTTCAGGTCACATCTAGAAAGGTGTATTTTCCATTTCAAGCTTCTTGAGGAATAAAATAAAACATTCAAAAGGTTATTTTTCCTAGACTTCCAAAGTTATTAATTCAGTGGTCCTTATCTACAGAAAAACGGCAGGGAAGGCAGTCGCCTCAGGCAAGGAGTTTCCTTGTCTTCAATCTAGTTTTACTCTTTCTGGGGCATGTAGGAGGAGCCTCTAGAACAGTGGTTAAACGCTCAGCTGCTAACAGAAAGGTCAGTGGTTTGAACCCATTAGCCCCTCTGTGAGAGAAAAAGGTGGCAGTCTGCTCCTGTAAAGATTACAGCCTTGGAAACCTTATGGGCAGTTCTGTCCTATGGGATTGCTATGAGTCAGAACTGACTTGATGGCAACAGGTTTGGTTTTTGGTTTGGGGCATGTAGAGGTTACATATGGGGCTGTCCCAACATCAAATGCAAAGATCTCAACTCTTTCATGGGCTCAGATAAGTTGACCAGACGCCCAATCATTCAAACTTGTTGCCATCGAGTTGATTCCAACTCACAGTGACCCTACAGGACACAGGAAAACTACCCCATAGGGTTTCCAGGAGCGGCTGGGGATTTGAAATGCCAACTTTTTGGACAGCAGCCAAGCTCTTAACCACTGTGCCCAGGGCCCCAGCCAAATCATTTGGCCCTCTGCAAATTCTTTATGTTGGTGGCCCTTTCCAGAAATGAAGGTGGCATAAATATATGTCAATCTCCAAGATGTACACCATGTTTTCCCCTCATACGTATATGATATACAGTAAAACGTGTGGAAGCCAGAACCTGGGTAAGGTGGAAATCTGTCAGAGAAGGAAAATTCAAATATTTTCCACTTAACGGAGAGATAGAAAAGTGGTAAGACTGCACTCTGCCAAAGGCGGAAAACTTGCAAGACCTAGAGAAACAAGGCAGTCTTGTCAAGTTCTGGCTCTCACAGGTTTCTCTGTAGTTGGTGTGTGATGTGGGAGAGAGCAGACAGGATTAGCAAATAACTTCTTTGGGAACAGTTTCTTCGAAATATAGTTAGCCAAATTAACAATAAAATAAAAACAACTTGGGGAGGTCTGAAGGCGGGGGAGCAGCAAGAGGCCAGGAGAGAGAGGATCAGCGGGTGCTGAGGTGCTCCCTACCTGGAGACCCTTCACTGGAATGGCAGGTGCCAGCTACTGGAACCAGGAAGGCCAGACAGTCTTAGTCTGACTGCTGGGGAAGGAAGGAGGGAAGAAAGGAGGAGGCCTGGCCAAACTTGTCAGTTCATCCCTCTTTATTCCTATCCGGAGAGTTCCCACATGGGGCTCCTCAGGATGTGGGCTGAGAGAAATTCACAGCTCATTAACGGCCAGCAGTTCACCAGACAACAAAGACCAAGACACAAGCAATTGGCTCTCATTCCGTTAGCTATAATTTCACTCTATTTTGGGGCATTAGGCTGGAGATGGGAGGAAACAGGCCTGAACAGTGTGTCCAGAAGTGCTATCGCTCAGCAAGAGGGCATTAAGCCCTACATAAATCGAAGTGTCAGGCTCCAGGGTAAGGGCCTGGAGGAATTACATCTGTATTTTTAAAATAATAAATGCTACAATTATCAAGTACTTACTTTGTGCCAAGGACAGCACTAAATGCTTTTAAGCTGCTGTTGAGTCGATTCTGACTCATGGCAACCCCACATGTGCGGAGTAGAACTGCTCCATAAGGTTTTCAAGGCTGAGACCTTTCAGAAGCAGATCGCCAGGTCTGTCTTCCCAGGTGCTTCTGGGTAGATGTGAACCACCAACTTCTTGGCTAGTAGTCAAGTGCCTAACTGTTTGTGCCACCCAAAAACTCCTGCTAAATGCTCTTAATATGTTAGCTCATTTAATCCTGAGCCCTATAAGGTAAGTATACTAATCCCATTTTATGGATGAAAGAGGCTTTATCACCATCATTTTACAGATGAAGAAACAGGTTCAGAGGAACTGAATGCCACACCAGTCACCCAGGATAGGATTTGAAATCTAGCTTCTGCCTCCAACTCCAATGCTCTTTCTGCCAAGGTATAGCACGTCCTCTTCATTAATAGAAAGAGTGGAAGAGCCTTCTATTGACTTTTCTGAAATGGCGGAGTAAGCATCTGTGGTGTGACAGATCATTTTTCTGTGGCCTTTCTGTGCAGATATGGTAATTGTGGCCCACCAAACGGACTGGTCAGTTTTGCCATCCCCCTGGGCTTGAGGTGAGCCATCCCAGAGGCGGGAACGAGAGGATTCCACCACCACCAAGGAAGAGCAGCCAGAAGCCAGCATATCCTTTGGACCTGGGATCCTTGTGCTGAAAAGCTCCTGGAACCAGGAGACAGAAAGAGAGGGAGCTGTAACACTGAAGGAAGCAGAGACCCGGCAGCAGGAGATGGTGCAGTGGGCTTCCCAGCCCACGTAGGGAGAAAGCTGAATGCCTTTGGGCAGAGGTGGGGGGCCAGGGAGAGGAGTGCCTTTGAACACAGCTGGGAAGAGGCTGTCCTGATGGAAGAACTGTAATCTTGAGTGCTCCTGAGCCTGAACTGTAACCTACTAGTTCCCTAATAAACCCCATAATCGTGAGTATTAACTGTGAGATCTGTGTGGCCATTGCAATGGATTATCGAACCCAGTAGAGAGTGCTGTGCGAGGGATGGTTGGTGTCAGAGTTGGGACAGGAGGCATATCTGACCTTTGCCTCATAGGAATCAGCCTTGGGCTATTGATCTTGAGTCTCATCCCCCTCCTGAAGTCAGAGGAGGTCAGACACTGCCACCACACTGTTTTTTACAGCAGAACTTCAGGGATATAAATTGTTTTCTTTTTCTTTTTAAATTTTATCTCTTAAACACATTTTGTTAAACCTCCCATTAACTATTGAGAACTTTAAAAAAAAAAAACAAAAAAAACCGTTGTTGCCAAGTTGATTCCAACTCATAGTGACCCTATAGGACAGAGTAGAACTCCCCCATAGGGTTTTCGAGGCTGTAAATCTTTACACAAGCAGACTGCCACATCTTTCTCCCACACAGCAGCTAGTGAGTTTGAACTGCCCACCTTCTGGGTAGCAGCTGAGCGCTTAACCACTGTGCCACCAGGGCTCCTCTTGGAAACTTCAGGGAGGGAGAAAACTCCTCTGTTTTTAAGAAGTCAGTATATTATATAAACACATACTTCCCTGGATGGCACAAACAGTTAAGTGCTCAACTACTAGCTGAAACGTTAGTGGTTCGAACCCCCCTGGAGGTATCTTGGGAGCAAGGTCTGGTGATCTGCTTCCAAAAGATCACAGCCTTGAAAACCCTATGGAGCAGTTTTACTCTGTACATACAGTCGGAATTGACTTGACCACAACTAACAACACCACACTTCAATTATGCTATTTGTCAAAATGTTCTTTCCACACAAAAGCAAAAATACACACTCATTTGAAAACACAGGCAATTTAAAGACAAAGTTTTGTTCAGTTTTAAGATTAAGGTCCATTTGTTTTTAAAAGCACTGACCTTACACAATTCAGCAGCACTTTAAAAATCACTGGACTACCTCATCTTCATACTCAGTCACCTTCCAGAATATCTCCCACTGAAGTCTAGAATCAGGGCAGAGCTTATGTATTAAACACAATTCCAAAGCTGGGATGGAGAGACATTCACAGTGGCAAAGAAAAATGTGTTCTTGCTTCCTGCTCCATGGGAATAGAAGCTTTTGTGTTAGGGACAGCACACGTGTGCCAAATGACCTTAAGTTAGTCTTCACAAAATGTTAAAAAAGAAAAAATCTTATTTCATGTCAAGCAATCTTGTAGGCAGTTGCCAAAAATGCATACTACAGTAAAAACTTGCTGATTTTCTCTCCATGATGCTCCCAATTCCTCTGTGAAACGTTCTGGTTGAATGACACCCTGAACGTTCAGTACTTGCAGGCTACTTTCTGATATGCCAAACACATAGGCTTCCACCAGCTGAGCTAATGCATACTAAGAATCAGTTTTGTTTCTTCCCAAATCTGTTTATGCCATCTGTGCTTGTTAAAATTATATAATTAAATATTACATAAACTGAAGAAATATAAGGATGAAAAGAAAAGTTTTCAACAGAAATTGATTTGAATGATTTGGAAAAGCTCAATAAAGGTAAGTTGCTAAAATAAATTATCAAATTAAATATAGAGAGTCAGCAAAAAAGAGGAAGACCCTCAATGAGATGGACTGACACAGTGGCTACAACAATGGGCTCAAACATACCTACTACTGTGAGGATGGTGCAGGGCCAGGCAATGATATGTTCTGTTATACACAGGGTCCCTATGAGTTGGAGCCGACTCAACAACATCTGACAACAATAGAACAACTTACTATCTTAAATACTGGGGGGAGGGATGATAAAAATTTTTAATAGATTCTGCCCTCAGATTGGCCCACAGCTATTTAAGTTCTCATTCGACTTTAAGGAAATGGAAATTACAGACTCTACAGCACAGATGTTGGTTTATACACACATACTTATGTGGTTTAGGTATAACTCTTTTCAGCTAATCACATTCAGGGAAAAGGCCTTGGTCTTACATCAAATATTTAATGAATGAATGTACACTTAGTGTTTTAAGTAAAACTTTACTCTGAAAAGCATGTGTAATTTCTTATGATCCCTTCTTTACTGACTTTTGATCTAACAGTAAACTACTTGATCAACTACATCAAAATAAAATAGTAACCAACTACATTAAAATAATTTCTAAATGGAGCTCTTATTGTGAGTGACTTTTTAACACTATCACAGTTTAGATCCCAAAGGTCCAAATACCCTCATTTGGACATCTATCTATCGTAGTCATCATTTGACAAAATAACTTTTCAATACTTTATCAATAAATATTGGCCAGATATTTCACTTAACCTGTTTATTATAACTTTCCAGGAGAATTGAAAATATCATAGCTAGAAAGAAGGGAAATGTATTAGCAATGTTCTCACAAAAACCGGACATGCCACTGAGAATGCATGGTGCCTGGTGCCTCTGACCGCATGCTGCCAGCATCACTTCCATAGGGAGGGCACCCTTTCATGAAGGACAGGTGCTTCTTCTACAGCGCAGTTTTCACAACACCAGTTGTGCATGATGAGACTGAACAACAAGGGAATACAATTTGCATGATGAGCAATGGCCCAGGTCACAGTCAGGAGCCTACACTAGCCACATGGGACAAAGCAACTGTACAATTTGTTTTTAATGCTTATGCTTTCTTACTATATTCTTTCAATTTGTTTATCATTTTAACAATGGCATAGAAATAATTGATTTTGGTCTGGTCTTTCATGCACCCAGTTTTATGAAGGTAACTCAGCTCTAGTTCTCTTTACAAAAGGAACCTTTAGAATATTAATTCTCACTTGCTACCTTATAGTGTACAATGCATTTTTACATTCATTATTTCAATGGAACCTCAGAAAATTCTACAACGTAGCTGTCGGCCAGGCATGTATAATTATCTACATTTTACAGATGGGCTACCCGTTGCCGCCGAGTAGATTCTGACTCATAGTGAACCTTCAGGACAGAGTAGAACTGCCCCATAGGGTTTCCAAGATGCAGCTGGTGGATTTGAACCGCCAACCTTTTGGTTAAGAGCCAAGCTCTTAACACTGCATCACCAGGGCTCCACAGATGGGGTAGCTCAACCTTACTGGAGGTTAAGTAACTTGCCCGAAAGTTATACAACACGTTGTGGTGCAGCCAGGTCTAGAATCCAAAGCTTGAAACCCTACTTTCATTAATGACTATTCTTCCTCCCCAAATTCATCAAGTCATGCCACATTCTAACCACTTCAACTTCAGTTAAATTACAGAATCCTTATATATATCTAAGGCTTATTTAATAGTAAATAACCAACACCTATTGAAGGCTCACAATGTGGCAGATACTGTGCTAAGCATTTACCATGCATGACAGCATCTGATCCTCATTACAATTCTTTGGAGGGTCACACATCTAACTAAGTAGGAGAAACGAGATCTGAATCCAAGCAGTCTGACTCCAATGGCCAAGTTCTCAATTGCTACACTATCCTGCTAGCTAACTAGTCTGTAAATTCATTGAGGAAAGAAATTGTTTTTGTATTCTTCTCTTCTGAACATTTATACTTAGTACAATTTACTAAAATGAAGACTCTGATTCAGGAGGGCTAAGGTTGGATCTTAGGGTCCCATAGGGCCCTACACGGACCTATAGGGTCACTATGAGTCAGAATCGACTCCACCGCCAACGGGTTAAGGTAGGACCTGAAAGTCTGCATTTCTGAAAAAAACTATCCAGCTGATGCTGATGTTGGTCCTGGGACCATGCCCTGAGTACACAGTAAGGCTGTAAAACACTGTTATGCACTGAACTGTATCCCACTACCCTCTCCCCACCCCAAAGATATACTGAATTCCTAACCCCTCTACGTGAATGTGAGCTTGTTTGGGGACATAGGGTCTTCCTTTGAAGATATTATCAGTTAAATTAACTAGGTCATATTGGAGTAGGCAGGTCCTAATCCCTTCTGAGTGGTAACTTATAAAAGGGGAGAACAGACATAGAGACAGAGTCACACAGGGGAAAGATACCTCCACAGGCACCAAAGGAACGCCAAGGACTGCCTGCAACTACTAGAAGCTAGGAGAGAGGCATGGAACAGTTCCTCTCTCAGAGACCACAGAGGGAATCGACACAGCAGATACCCAGATTTGGACTTCTAGCCTCCAGAATCGTGAGACAATAAGTATCTGTTATTTAAAGCTGCCCACTTTGTGGTATTCTCTTATGGAAGCCCTAGGAAAGTAAGACAAACACATACGACTTTTCTGCTGTAATCTTGTCATAAGCAAATGACTTCCTTGTTATATATATAATTCTGTGGAGACTACAGCTTCTATACGAGTTGGGTATTTTACCAGTTTTACAGGGTCACTATGAGTCAGAATCGACTCAACAGCAACGGGTTCGGTTTTTCTTGGTTTTGGTATCTCAGAATGGGCTGAGGGCCGTTTGATATCACTGATGACAGGAAATAAGATGTCCGCCAGCACTTGAGATGAGCAGGAAGTAGAACAAGGAATCTGCTTTGCTCAAAATTTCATCACCAAATACAATTTGAATAAATGAATCGTTTGTGAAGCTGTACAAGTTCTTCAGGATAAGAAGTTTAGAAACTTTGATACTCTTCATTTTTTATAGGAAACGCTCTTTTGATAGACAGCTTTGATATTTCATATTTTCTACAGTAATTTCCTAACTATTTCTGTGAGGTACTGCAGAAGGAACATGAGCCTTAACGTCAAAAAGAATAGGAACTGGCATTCCAGTTCCAACCAACTATTGGTTGAGTGACCTTAGGGAAACTGATGTTCAAAGAGGTTGTCACTTTGCTATCAATGAAACTGGACTAAGGTTACTTAACTCATCTAATCTGCCACAAGAACATAAATAACATATCTAAACCACCTCGCACAGTATCTGCCACATGGCCAACCCTGTTATCGTCAAGTCAATTTCAAACCCATATCAACCCTAGAGAAAAGAGTAGAACTGCCCCATAGGGTTTCCACGGAACTGCTAGTAGATCTGAATTGCCAATCTTTTGATTAGCAGCTGTATCACTTAACCACTGTGCCACCAGGGCTCCTCTGCCACATGGTAGGTACTCTATAATTTCTGGTTCTTTTTTTTTTTTTTAAATCTTCCTTTCCTCCTTAGTTTTTTTAAATTATTTTTTTATTTTTGATAATTCCAGTTTGTCTCAATTGGCAAAAGCTAATGACAACAACAACAGAAGTATGTTTGCCAAAACTTGAGCTTTAAAGGGAAAATGGTATAAAACCAGTAACAGTTAACATTTATTCAACACCCACTGCACTCTCCAAGGAAGTTTCTACTATCGTCCCCTTTTTACAGGTAAGGAAACAGGCTCAGAAAAATTAAATCACAAGCCCCAGATCCTACTCCACTGGGCACTAAGACTCCTATACACTTTGTTCTCTTAGCCACTAACCACCTGCTTCCCAGTAAACACAGGGGCAGTGCTTGGTGGTACAGCAGAAAGCAAAAGTAATTCCAAGGAGAAAATGAAAATCTGAGTCAGCATTCCTTTAATCGTCTCACCTCGCTGCCTGGAACACTTCCTCCAAAGCGCTTCTCAAGAAAAACCTTACACAGAGTTTGGGGTTTTAGTTTTTCTTACTGAGGCTGCTTCCTTATACTTGTTTTACCAACTCCAGCATAAGTCCACTAAAGGTCCAAACCACATCTTAGGGAGTTTTGTGTCCATTAAACATAGTTTTGAATTTAGGGGTGCTTAAATACTTGATTTGATGTATTATTTCCCCTGGAGCCTGGTTCATTGTTAATTGCAGCACAGATTACATAAATAAAATGTGTGAAGTCAATTCTGATGTCAACAAATACCTTCAGCAACTGACTCTAATTGGGAACATAAGTGAGGAAAACGAATGCTGCAGAAGGATAGCATGCTAAATAATATAACAAATAAAGCAAACAGAAGAAATTAAAAACATCCAGGTGGACACTGTCCCTTTTTCCCCCCTTTCTTTTAACCCTAAATTCTATTCAACTGAAAGAGTACAGTTGCATAGAAACCATTATCTACTATTAACCTTCAAAGAAGGAAGATATAGGGTCAATCATGACATCTCAAATTACCCAATCATTATTCCCGTAGAGTGATCCAGATGACACTATCTAAGACACTGTTTTAATTATATACATGATGATGACAGATGTGCGCCTGAAAACTGAAAGCAAATCTAAGAGAGAGTCAGAAGGGAACGATAAGAAAAATAAAGGAAAAAAAAAAAAGAATATCTGGCAATGCAGCGAATTACATGGAAACTGTGCTAAATAATTATTTCCGTCACAATGACAGGTTCATAAATTCTTTAATTACTAATGGAAAAAAGTCAGACACTTCATGATCCTCTGTCTAAGAGAAACATGCTAAAGTAGTTTAACAAAGTATGATTTCATTGTTACAGAAGTATTTCCTAAAAGAAGACTAAAGCATTTTATATGTCAAGCATTAAACCCTAAACGTGGGTTCAAGCCAACTTAATGCGTTATAATTATAGCTGTATCATTTGCCACAATAACCATATTCCAGAGCATGAAGTTATGCTACTTTGGAGAAGAAAGAGTTCGTGTCTTGGAAAGTCAACCAAGCACACGCGCGCACACGCGCGCGCGCGCGCACACACACACACACACACACACACACACAGAAACATTTCAAAGGCTCTGGAGTCTCACTTCCCTTCACAACTTTCTCCACCTCAAATTTATCATTATCTAATCCTGATATCTTAAACTCTCCTCTGTACCATGACCTGTTCAGATAAGTTCAATGTGGACTCTGAAGATAAAGAGACAACTGAGTATTCCCAGAAGACTGGCCTTGTAAAGATGCTGATAAAATGCTAAACACGGAATGCTAAGAAACTAACAAAGCCCTACCCACCAGGTGTCCTTCAATGGTGTCCATTTCACCAGAATGAGAATTTAAGTGCGTATTCTCCAGTGTCAACACTCCCCTGCAGCCCTCTATTAAGATCTGCAAAATGAAACACCAACAGGAACACCTGAGAAATAAAACCTAGCCCTAACATCACACTCACTGCTGGCAAAAACCAACTGACTTATCCAAGTGTCAAAACTCTAAATATTTCACCTTAACTTACAAAGCTTTTCAAATACAAGTTGGAAAATGAGTCATGATCTGGGGAAAGAAGGCTAGCATGAATCATCCCAGGACTTATATAAAATTAAATTACAGAGAAGTCCATGAAATATTGCCTAGTGTTAAGAAATACTGTGAAATTAAAACACCAAGGCTAAGGAAATGCTGTGCCACCTTCTTCCACCCTAAGACTGGAACATCCAAAGCCACACACACTTTATAGTTTGGTTTCAAAAGCATAACTGAAGTAGCTGATTTGCTGAATCTGCATTTGCGAAGGAGACGATTAGTTAGAATGAAATGGCATTTTCCCCCTTGACTAGGTAGTTTTGCAGATAAACATGTTAAGAATCTGAACAATAAAGAAGTTTCCCATCCAGCTTCATTACAGGTTCTGCAGAAGTTTTGAAAACCACTAGGTAAACAAATACAATGCGAGTTATAGTATACTTATTTTATTTACTATGATTTAGGAAATAATATTGGAGTTATTATTGCCTGCCCTTGAGCATAGAGAATGTGACCCAGCTGGAGCTGGGCTCACAAGGACTTACACCAGCGCATCAACTGGACCCTGAGGTATAAAGACAATAGCTAAGATAATCCTGGAAAATATCTTTTAGGGAACCTTTCACATTAGCCAATCAAACAGAACACAAAAGACATTCTCCACTCTTAACTTTTTCTATTAGCGTTTAGTGAACAGAAATTTGTTGGACCAATGAAGACTCTACTGAAACTTGTACCCATGTTTATTAAGAAAGACAATTCAAAATGTAGCATCACTGTTTCTAGCCAATCTGTGAAAAGGTAAAGCTTTCAATGGTTTTGCCCATTTGTAATGTTAATATATACTGATGACTCTGTAATGGTCTTTTGGACTTGGGCAGATATGGCTATGGTAGCAGGCTTGTCCATTTTCCCATTCTTGATTGTTCTGTAATATTCTTTGGATTTGGACACACATGGCTCTAACAGCATGCTTGTCCGTTTCCTACTTTTTCCCCTTTGAATATATGCTGAATAAAACTTTCTTTTTGCTTTACTAAACTTTGTGATGTTTTTCCCCTACAACAACTAGTACCAATCATTATTATTCTCAATGAATTATTTTAAGCTCTTTAAAGTATTCCCCGTATTAACATCTACAAGGACACACTAGACTTAACAGAAACATTTAAAAAATACAAATAAAGCAGGAGCACCTTCATGGATTCCCATGAAAAGCAAACAAGAAAACAGAAAGAATTAACAGTATATTCAGTTTCTCACTAGCACGTTGATTTCTTCCCAACCCTTGAACTCATGCCAGTACACAGTTCATAGATACTCCAGTCTTTCACAAAAAGTCAGCTTTCACAATGTTCTACATTCTACCTTGGTGAGTAGCATCTGAGGTCTTAAAAGCCTGTGAGCAGCCATTTAAGATATTCCACTGGTCTCACCCCTTCGGGAGCAACAGAGAATGAAGAGAACAGGATACAAGGAAGAGATTAGTCCAAAGGACTAATGGACCACAGCTACCAAGGCCTCCACTAGACTCAGTCCAGTACAGCTAGATGGTGCCTGGCTACCACCACTG
Source organism: Trichechus manatus latirostris (assembly GCF_000243295.1). NCBI lineage: Eukaryota > Metazoa > Chordata > Mammalia > Sirenia > Trichechidae > Trichechus > Trichechus manatus. The sequence continues at coordinate 7,103,219 of NW_004443995.1, forward strand.
ACTGCTCTGACCAGGATCACAACAGAGGGTTCTGGACAGAGCTGGAGAACGATGCAGAACAAAATTCTAACACACAAAAAAAGACCAGATTTACCGGCCTGACAGAGACTGGAGAAACCCTGAGAGTATGGCCCCCAGACACCCTTTAAGCTCAGTAATGAAGTCACTCCCAAGGTTCACTGTTCAGCTGGGGACTGGACAGACCCATGAAACAAAACGGGACTAATGAGGCACAGCAGTCCAGGGACAAGGACTAGAAGGCAGAAGGGGACAGGAAAGCTAGTGATAGGGAACCCAAGGTTGAGAAAGGACAGTGTTGATATGTAGTGGGGTTCTTAGCCATTGTCATAGGGCAATATGTGTACTGTTTAATAAGAAACCATTTTGTTCTGTAAACCTTCATCTAAAGTGAGAATAATTGGAAGAACATAATTGATGTCACTGAACTGTACATGTAGAAATTTTTGAAATGGTGTGTCTTTGGCTATGTATATTTTCACAAAAAGAAAAAAAAGGTCCTCCAAGGCTGAGAAGGGAGCGTGTTGACATGTCGTGTGGTTGTTAACCAATATCATAAAACAATATGTGTACTGTTTAATGAGAAACTATTTGTTCTGTAAACCTTCACCTAAAGTACAATTAAAAAAAAAGTCAGCTTTCCCCAGTAGTGCATTCATGAGTGACTCTGCACTTATTCCCACCTGCCACACAGTGTCACTACTGCTAAGCTCAGCCACGCAGACACCTTTGGAGGCCTTGTCACAGCTCTCTTGAGTCCTGGAGACCACCAGGTAGCAGGAGGAGCCTCCATCCTGCCTGGGAAAGGCCTAGCTTACACATTTATTTTTTCTTCTGTCCCACTCAGTTGGGGAGAACAAGGTGAAATGGCAGTAATTTCTTCTGTAGGAGCTTAAATGCTAAGAAATCAGGTATTGCATATAACAAATAGAGAAAATAAACTGTAACAAATCACCACCTTTCAGTTTAGTTTTGGGTGGCACAAACAGTTAAGTGCTCGACTACTAACTGAAAAGAATGGTGGCTGAAATCCACTCAGAGGCACCCCAGAAGAAAGACCTGGTGATGTGCTTCTGAAGGGTCACAGCCTTGAAAACACTATGGAGCACAGTTCTACTCTGCAACACCTGAGGTTGTCATGAGTCAGACTAGACTCAACAGCAACTGGTTTGATTTTAATATGCTTTATTAAAAAAAATGCTATGTTGATGGTTTATGTGAAGGGAAAATTGTATTCTACAATCCCTTTTCTAATTTATTAACAGGAACCTTCATTCTATTACATGCAATGGTTCAGTAAAACCTTATTATTACGCAGGGCTGAGATATCACAGACCAAGGTCACCTTTACAGACTGTATTAAGCTAAGCTGAACAAAGCAGTGACACTCTGGAAGTACGATTTGTCTGTAACATTTGCCAAACTGTAAAAACAAACCATATCCTCTGGAGAGAAAACAGGCAAACGAATTCACATACGCTTTGGATTTTATATATTTTGTTAAAAAGATGGACTGCAAAGACAACAACAATAAAATATAGTGACTATCCTCTTGGCTCAACATGACATTAGCTTTGGCACTGCAGAGCCACCGTACTCTGAATAAGCCAGTTTCTGCCTCTCCTGGCAACGGCCAACAACACTTCATTGTTAATGATGCAGGCCGTCTTCACTCTGTGAGGAGACCCACAGAGTGTGCTGACTTGGCTTTTTTCTGAAATCTCCCTGAAAGAAGAGCTGCTTTCACAGTCTTGAGAAGCACAGTAACATCAACTAGGAAACTCTCCTCCCCCTGTGGATTGTCATTTCATTTGCAAACACATCTCACAAGACCACAATTTAATTCTGTGTCCCTAAGTAAGTTAGCCCATAACTACACTGTGTTGTGGATAACCACTGAGCAGGAATCTGAACCCATGCAATTGCGTGAAAGGTATCCTTTCACAGACACTGCCGGCCAGTTTGGATGGACACTCTTTTTATACATCTAGTCTCCTGCTGTATCACTCAGCACAGGCATCGCTTCAAATGTGGTAACCTTGCTTCTCCCAGATGCTCGCTAGCTTCTTGAAGATGGAGCCCATATTTAAGTTGTTTGCTGTGTGAAACATTACTGTATACCGTGGCAGGTCCACAATACATGTTAAATTGATTTCTTTTGGCAAAATAATTGTCATGTTTAAATAACTGAGATCCCCTCAAGAAAAATTCCAAAAGAAGATACAATCTGTCAAAGTTTTCCACTCAGTTCCCTAAATTCCCAACACCCACAACTGGGGTTGGGAGCAGTAAACATTGACATATTAGCCCTCACAACACACACAGAATAAACCACTTCTTATGAGTGACTCAAATTTTCACAGAGAAATCATTTTCAGGTACCTTGTCAACTGACCAAGTTTTGGCTTATCTAATTTGTTTATTTCACACAATGTGTTGTTGTTTGCCTTCAAGTCAATTCCAACTCATAGTGACCCTATATGACAGAGTTGAACGCATACGGTTTCCTAGGCTGTAATCTTTTTTTTTTTTTCCATTGTGCTTCAACATCTACAGTTGAAGTTAGTTCCTCATACAAAACTTTATACACACACTGCTATGTGATCCTAGTTGAACTCCCCATACTATGACAGCACACTCCTCCTTTCCACCCTGGATTTCCCATGTCCATTCAACCAGCTCCTATTCCTTTCTTTTTGCCTTCTCATCTCGTCTCTGGACAGGAGGTGCCCATTTAGTCTCATGTATCTACTTCAGCCAAGAAGCACAATCTTCATGAGTATCATTTTATGTCCCATAATCCAGTCTAATCTTTGTCAGAAGAGGTGGCTTTGGGAATGCTTTAGTTTTGGGCTAACAGAGAGTCCAGGGGCCATGTCTTCCGGGGTCCCTCCAGTCTCAGTTAAACGATTAAATCTGGTCTTTTTACTAGTATTTGAGTTCTGCACTCCACTTTTCTTCTGCTCCATCAGGGGCTCTCTGTTGTGTTCCCTGTCAGGGTGGTCACTGGCGGTAGTGGGGCACCATTTAGTTCTTCTGGTCTCAGGACGAAGGAGTCTCAGTTTATGTGGCCCTTTTGTTTCTTGGGCTTATATTTTCCTTGTGTCTTTGGTGTTCTTCATTCTCCTTTGCTCCAGGTAGATTGAGACCAATTGATGCATCTTAGATGGCCGCTCATTAGCTTTTAAGACCCCAGATGCCACTCACCAAAGTGAGATGCCGAACATTTTCTTAATAAGCTTTGTTATGCCAATTGACCTAGATGTCCCCTGAAACCATGGTCCCCAGACCCCTGCCCCTGCTTCTCTGTTCCTCGAAGTGTTTGGTTGTATTCAGGAAACTGCTTAGCTTTGGGTTTAGTCCAGTTGTGCTGACTTCCCCTGTATTGTGTGTTGTCCTTCCCTTCAACTAAGATAATTCTTATCTACTATCTAGTTAGTGACTACCCCTCTTCCTCCCTCCTCACCCTCGTAACCATCAAAGAATGTTGTCTTCTATGTTTAAACCTTTTCTTGAGTTCTTGTAACAGTGGTTTTATACAATATTTGTCCTTTTGCAATTAACTTCACTCAGCATAATGTCTTCCAGATTCATCCATTTTATGAGATGTTTCATGGATTCATTGTTATTCTTTATCATTGCATAGTATTCCATTGTGTGAATATACTATAATTTGTTTATCCATTTGTCATGGATTGAATTGTGTCCCCCAAAAATATCTGTCGACTTGGCTAGGTCATTATTCCCAGTACTGTATGATTGTCTACCATTTTATCATCTGATGTGACTTCCCTATGTGTTGTAAACTCTATCACTATGATGTAATAAGATGGATTAGTGGCATTTATGTTGATGAGGTATACAAGACTAGACAGTGTCTTAAGCCAATCTCTTTTGAGATACAAAACAGAAAAGCGAACAGAGAGACATGGGGACCTGATACCACCAAGAAAGCAGTGCCAGGAGCAGAGTACGTCCTTTGGACCTGAGGTTCCTGTGCTGAGATGCTCCCAGACCAAGGGAAGACTGATACATCACGAGGACCTTCCTCCAGAGCTGACAGAAAGAGAATGCCTTCCCCTGGAGCTGATGCCTTGAATTTGGACTTGTAGCATACTAGACTGTGAAAGAATAAATTTCTCTTTGTTAAAAGCCATCTACTTGTGGTATTTCTGTTATACCAACACTAGATGAGTAAGACAGAATTTGGTACCGAGGAGTGGGGTGCTGCTCTAACAGTTACCTAAAATGTGGAAGCCGTTTTGAAACTGTGAATGGATACAGAAGCGGCAGCAGCTGAGGACCAGCTGCAGCAGAACCAGGAGACCAGCATGAGACAGCGTTGGAGCTGACCCATGAAGAAAGAGAACTGGGTGCCTTCTGGCCGAAGTTTACTGGCAGAGTGGGGTACCTCCAGGCACTTATCGGTGGAGCTAAGCTTGCCGACCCACAGAGCAAGAGAGCTGAATGCCTTCTGGCCGAAGTTTACTCATGGAGCAGGGTGCCTCCAGGCACTTATCAGTGAAGATACCAAGCTTTGGAAAACTTTCCCCAGCAGGGCAGATGCAGGTATGAGGCTGGAGGGCCGGGAGGCCACAGGAAGCAGAAGACAGAAAGAACACAAGAAGCCGAGATGCCTCAGTCTCAAAAGGTATGGCCGTTACCTCTGGGATTTCAAAGGGTGGAGCCACGGCCTCTGGTGTTTCCCTGTTATCCCTCTTTTCCTCCAGTTTCTCCCATTTGTAATGGAAATGTCTAGCTTGTGCCTGTTCTGCCATTGTACCTTTGGAAGCAGTTAACTTGTATTCTAGATTTCACAGATGAAGAGGAATTTTTGTATTCTGGACTTGGAATTAAGACTTTTGTTATGATATGATGGGGTGAATATGTTTTGCATGTTGCAAGGACATGAATTTTGGGGGGTCAAAGGGTGGAATATCATAGATTGAATTGTATGCCCTCAAAATACCTGTCAACTTGGCTACATCATGATTCCCAGTATTGTATGATTGTCTACCATTTTATCACCTGATGTGATTTCCCTATGTGTTGTAAACTCTATCACTATGATGTAATAAGATGGATTAGCAGCAGTTACGCTGTTGAGGTCTACAAGATTAGATAGTCTCTTACACCAATCTCTTTTCTGATATAAAAGAGAGAAGTGAGCAGAGAGACATGGGGACCTCATACCACCAAGAAAGCAGTGCCGGGAACAGAGTGTGTCCTTTGGATCTGAGGTCCCTGTGCTGAGATGCTCCCAGACCAAGAGAAGACTGATGCATCACAAGGACCTTCCTCCAGAGCCGACAGAAAGAGAAAGACTTCTCCTGGAGCTAATGCCCTGAATTTGGACTTATAGCCTACTGGACTGTGAGAGAATAAACTTCTACTTGTTAAAGCCATCCACTTGTGCTATTTCTGTTATAGCAACACTGGATGACTAAGACACCATCCGTCCATTGATGGGCACAAACGTTGTTTCCATCTTTTTGCTATTGTGAACAGTGCTGCAATAAACATGGGTGTGCATATACCTATTTGTGTGATGACTCTTATTTCTCTAGGGTATATTCCAAGGAATGGGATTGCTGGATCATATGGTACTGCTATTTTCAGCTTTTTAAGGAAGCGCCAAATCGATTTCCAAAATGGTTGTACCATTTTACACTCCCACCAACAGTGAATAAGTGTTCAGTCTCTCCACAACCTCTCCAACATTTATTATTTCGTGTTTTTTGGATTAATGCTAGCCTTGTTGGGGTGAGATGGTATCTTATTATAGTTTTGATTTGCATTTCTCTAATGATTAATGATCGTGAGCATTTCCTCATGTATCTGCTACCCACCTGAATGTCTTCTTTGGTGAAGTGCCTGTTCATATCCTTTGCCCATTTTTTAATTGGATTATTTGTCTTTTTGTTGTTGAGCTTTTGCAGTATCTTGTAGATTTTAGAGATTAGACCGATTGCATTTGTTGTAGCCAAAAATTTTTTCACAGTCTGTCGGTTGTGTACTCTTTTGGTGAAGCCTTTTGATGAGCATTACTCTTTTGGTGAAGTCTTTGGATGAGCATAAGTGTTTGATTTTTAGGAGCTCCTAGTTATCTACTTTCTCTTCTGGCATTTGTGCATTATTACCTATGGTTTGTATTTTGTTTATGCCATGTATTAGGGCTCTTAGCATTGTCCCTATTTTTTCTTCCACCATCTTTATCGTTTTAGATTTTATATTTAGGTCTCTGATCCATTTTCAGTTCGTTTTTGTGCATGGTGTGAGGTATAGGTCTTGTTTCCTTTTTTTGCAGATGGATATCCACTTATGCCAGCACCATTTGTTAAAGAGACCGTCTTTTCCCCAGTTAATGGACTTTGGGCCTTTGTCAAATATTAGCTGCTCATAGGTGGATGTATATATGCCTGGATTCTCAATTCCATTCCATTGGTCTATGTATCTGTTTTTGTACCAGTACCAGGCTGTTTTAACTACCCTGGTGGTATAACAGGTTCTAAAATCAGGTAGTATGAGACCTCCCATTTTGTTCTTCTTCATAATGCTTTACTTATCTGGGGCCTCTTCCTCTTCCATATGAAGTTGGTGATTTGTTTCTCCATCTCATTAAAACAAATGCCATTGGAATCTGGATCGGGATTGCACTGTATCTGTAAATCGCTTTGGGTAGAATTGACATTTTCACAATACTGACTCTTCCTATCCATGAGCAAGCTATGTTTTTCCACTTATGTAGGTCTCTTCTGGTTTCCTGCAGTAGTGTCTTGTAGATTTCTTGGTATAGGTCTTTTCCGTCTCTGGTTAGATTTATTCCTAAGTATTTTATCTTCTTGGGGACTATTGTAAACGGTATTGACTTGGTGATTTTCTCTTGGAAGTTCTCTTGGTTGGTGTAGAGGAATCCAACTGATTTTTGTAGGTTTATCTTGTATCCTGATACTTTGCTGAAATCTTCTATTATTTCCAGTAGTTTCCTCGTGGATTCTTTGGGGTTTTCTGTGTATAAGATCATGTCATCTGCAAACAGAGATACTTTACTTCTTCCTTACCAATCTGGATGCCTTTTATTTCTTTTTCTAGCCTAACCGCTCTGGCTAGAACCTCCAGCACAATGTTGAATAAGAGTGGTGATAAAGGGCATCCCTGTCTGGTTCCTGTTCTCAAGCGGAATGCTTTCCAACTTTCTCCATTTAGGATGATATTGGCTGTTGGCTTTGTATAAATGCCCTTTATTATGTTGAGGAATTTCCCTTCTTTTCCCATTTTGCTGAGAGCTTTTATCATGAATGGGTGTTGGACTTTGTCAAATGATAAGATCATGTGGTTCTTGTCTTTTGTTTTATTTATGTGATGGATTACATTGATTGTTTTTCTCATGTTGAACCATCTCTGCATACCTGGTTTGAATCCCACTTGGTCATTGTGAATTTGTTTTGATATGTTGTTGAATTCTATTGGCAAGAATTTTTTTGAGGATTTTTGCATCTATGTTCATGAGGGATACTGGTCTGTAATTTTCTTTTTTAGGGGTGTCTTTATCTGGTTTTGGTATCAGGGTTATGCTGGCTTCATAGAATGAATTTAGGAATATTCCATCCTTTTCTATGCTCTAAAATATCTTTAGTAGTAGTGGTGTTAACTCTTCTCTGAATGTTTGGTAGATTTCTCCAGTGAAGTCATCCAGGCCACGGCTTTTTTGGGGGTGGTGGTGGTTTAAATTACTTTTCCAATCTCTTCTTTTGTTACAGGTTTATTTAGTTGTTCTGCCTCTGTTTGTGTTGTTTTAGGTAAGTAGTATGTGTCTAGAAATTTGTCAATTTCCTCCAGTTTTTCAAATTTGTTAGAGCACAATTTTCCATAGTATTCTGTCATGATACTTTTAATTTCAGTTGGGTCTGTTGTGATATCACCCATCTCAACTCTTATTCGGGTTATCCGCTTCTTCTTCTGTTTTACTTTTTATCGATTTTGCTGTTCTTTTCAAAGAACCAGCTTTTGGTCTTGTTAACTCTTTCAATTGTTTTTCTATTCACTATTTCATTTAATTCTGCTTTAATTTTCATTATTTGCTTTCTTCTGGTGTTCAAAGGTTTCTTTTGCTACTATTTGTTCGAGTTGTAGGGTTAATGTTTTGATTTTGGTCCTTTCTTCTTTTCGGATGTGTGCATTTATTGCTATAAATTGACCTCTGAGTACTGCTTTGGCTGTGTTCCAAAGGTTCTGGTAGGATATCTTTTCATTCTTATTTGATTCAGTGAATTTCTTTATTCTGTCCTTAATTTCTTCTATAACCTAGTAGTTTCTGAGCAAGATGTTGTTCAGTTTCCATGTATTTGACTTTTTTTTCCTTGGTTTTTCTGTTATTGATTTCTATTTTTATGCCTTTATGGTCAGAAAAGATGCTTTGTAATATTTCGATGCTTTGGATTTTGTTAAGGCTTGCTTATGGCCTAATATGTGATCTATTCTGGAGACTGTTCCATGTATGTTGGAAAAGAAAGTATACGTGGCTGCTGTTGGGTGGAGTGTTCCATATATGTCTATGAGATCAATTTGGTTGATTATGGCATTTAGATCTTCCATGTCTTTATTGAGCTTCTTTCCAGATGTTCTGTCCTTCACCAAAAGTGGTGTGTTGAAGTCTCCTACTATTATTGTGGAGCTATCTATCTCTTTTTTCAATGCTGTTAGAGTTTTTGTTTTATGTATTTTGGAGCCCTGTTGTTAGGTACATAAATATTTATTATGGTTATGTCCTCCTGGCGTATTGATCCTTTAATCATTATGTAGTATCCTTCCTTATCCTTTGTGATGGATTTTACTTTAAAGTCTATTGCATCAGAGATTAATATTGATACTCCTGCTCTTTTTTGAGTGCCGTTTGCTTGATATACTTTATTTTATCCTTTGAGTTTTAGTTTATTTGTGTCTTTAAGTCTAAAGTTTGTCTCTTGCAGGCAGCATATAGACAGATTATATTTTTTAATCCATTCTGCCACTGTCTGTCTCTTTATGGGTACATTTAATTCATCTGCATTCAGTGTAATTATTGATGGGTATCAGTTTAGTGCTGTCATTTTTATATCTTTTTTTGTGTGTTGTTGACAGTTTATTTGTTCCATTTAATTTTCTGTGCTGAGTCGTTTTTCTTTACGTATTTTTTTCATCTTTTTCACTATTGTTGATTTTGTATTTGCTGAGTCTTTATTTTTTTGTAGTTTTTTATTTTGATGTGCAGGATTGGTAATTTCCTTTGTGGTTACCTTAATATTTACTGCTATTTTTCTAAATTTAAACCAGTCTTTTATTTATTTATATCGCCTTGTCTTCCTCTCCAATTGAAATATCTATAACTACATTTTTTAGTCCATCTTTTTTGTTTTAATGTTGTCATCTTTTACATATTGGCATCTCTGTTTCCCTGTTTTCAGCATTTTAGCTTTGATTTGTTTTTGTGTCTTCCCTATCTGGGTTGCTATCTGGTTGCTCTGTCTTGTGTTCTAGTCTTGGGTTGCTATCTGACGATACTGATTTTCTAACCAGAAGACTCTCTTTAGTATTTCTAATAATTTTCGTTTGGTTTTTGCAAATTCCCTAAACTTCTGTTTACCTGGAAATGTCCTAATTTAACCATCATATTTGAGAGACAGTTGTGCTGGATATAGAATTCTTGGCCTGCACTTTTTTTCCTTCAAGGCTTTATATATGTCATTCCACTGCCTTCTTGCCTGCAAGGTTTCTGCTGAGTAGTCCGAGCTTAGTCTTATGTCTTTTGTAGATGAATGACTTTTAGTTTACCTATAGCTGCTCTTAAAACTCTCTCTTTATCTTTGGTTTTGGCAAGTTTGATTATAATATGTCTTGGTGACTTTCTTTTGGGATCTACCTTATGTGGCATTTGATGAGCATCTTGGATAGATATTTTCTCATCTTTCACAATATCAGGGAAGTTTTCTGCCTACAAATCTTCAACAATTCTCTCTGTATTTTCTGTTATTCCTCTCTGTTCTGGTACTCCAATCACTCATAGGTTATTCCTCTTGATAGAGTCCAGATAATTCTTAGGGTCTTCATTTTTTAAAATTCTTTTATCTGATTTTTCCTCAAATAAGTTGGTGTCAAGTTCTTTATCTTCAGTCTCACTAATTCTGACGTCCATTGCCTCAGTTCTGCTCCTATGACTTTCTACTGAGCTGTCTAATTCTGAAATTTTGTAGTTAATCTTTTGTATTTCTGCTTGCTGTCTCTCTCTGGATTCTTGCAGCCTATTAAATTTGTCATTACGCTCTCGTATAACCTTCTTAAGTTCCTCTATTGCTTGGTCTGTGTGTTCCACATGGCTTGTTCTGCGTTTTGCCTGATCTCATTCCTGATATCTTGAAGAGCTCTGTATATTAATCTTTTGTATTCTACCTCTGGTAATTCCAAAAAATTCTCTTCCTCCAGAAAATTTCTTGATTCTTTGTTTTGGGAGCTTGCTGAAGCCATCATGGTCTGCCTCTTTATGTGATTTAATATTGACTGCTGTCTCCGAGCCATCAGTAAGTTATTGTATTTATTTTATGTTTGCTTACCGTGTCCTAGCTTCTTGTTTTGTTTCTATATGCCCAAATAGGCTGCTCATGTGAGCCAGTTTGATTATTGGCAGCTTTGAGGCTCTAACGTCCTGTTACCAGATGGTTAGAGCTGTTACTAGGTATGTGAGCCAGAAGTCCGTTTACTTTTCTTGTACAGTGTCAGGTGTCTAGTTTGTCAGTCACCAAGTGTGTGCTGCAGGCTCTCATCGAGAGTCCTAGGTGGGCAGCATTGATTGGCATAGGCACAGGTATCTGGCTGCAGCAGGAGGTCACACGCTGAGTAAGGCAGGGGGCTGATGGCTGCCCGAGTGTCTGAGTGGAAAGCCTGTCCCTGTTCCCTAAAGCGCTTCGTGGGTGGGTTTTGCAGCCAGACTATGAGCACCCAATACGGTTGGCTGTAAGGACTAGGAGGCACCACTTATTCATGAGCCCCTGTCGCAGGTGGCTAGGTGGCATGGGTGTAGCCACCAGTCCTCCTGCCCCTGATGTGGGTAGGTGAGGACCCTGCTTCATGGGCACAGTGGTGTCATATGTCACAAATCTGCCACTCTACCATATAGCTGACAGTTGAAGTTAGGCTTCAGGTATATTTCCTGTTGTACTGTGGTAATGAGGGACTACATTGTTGAAACGGGCCCACGCAAGTCTATGCAGCGGTGAAAGGCATTCAAAGTCCGTGTACCCCTTATGCCTGTGCATAGGCAAAGGAGCTGCACCTACCCTAAGTTGCCAGCTTAGGGGAGCTGGTAAATTATTTTTTCCTGTTTGTTACTTTGTTCTCTCTCCAAGGCCAGGAGAATTATTCAGGGCGCATGACAGGTCCTTACTTCCGGCCCAGGGGATGCGGCAATGGCTGAAGCCGGCCCAGGACCCGGTGTAGAGCAGGGAGGGGGCAGGTAAACTGGAGAGAGGTTTTTCCCAAAAGGGGTGTTTTTTGATCCATGCAGTAGGTTATACACATGTACTTATCTTTTGCTGATTGAGCACCACTTTTTACTGGTTCTGGAGGCTTGAGTAGACTCTCTGCCGCTCTGTCTCTCCCGATGTGGAAAATACATCCCAAGCACCACTGCTTGCCTCACCACCTGCGCCAGCTGCAGGGTACTGGTTCCTGCTGGGTCAGGTCTGGCAACTCCTCAATGCTTCTGAACTGTCTCTCCCTCCCCCTGTTGCTCAGTCCGATTCCTCTACTTTGCCTTTGATGTTCAGGGCTCCTAGATTATCATATATAATCGATTCACTTGTTTTTTCGGGTCTTTGTTGTAAAAGGGACCACAGGAAGCATCTGACTACTCCACCATCCTGGCCCTGCATCCCCTAAGCTGTAATCTTTACAGGAACAGCAGATCACCAGGTCTTTTCTCCGGTGGAGCCACTGGTGGTGGGATTGAATTGCTGACCTCTTCCGTTAGCAGTGGAGTGCTTAACCATTGTGCCACCAGAGCTCCTTATTTCACAAAACAGTTCCTACAGTCAGAATGCTTTGAAGAATTTGAACATAAAAGTGACATTCAGAGAAGAATGCTTTCAAAATGTATAATTCTCGTTTCCTGAATTTTAACACTGTATCACAAGTATTCATTGAACTCTGACTTCCAGGCAAACCCCTTTAATCATGAAATGATTAGAGACTGGACAATGTCTTGGGTCATATCACTTGCCTTAAAGGCATGTGAGACTCTCATACCATTTTCCTGCTCTGAATTGTGCTCTTCATCTCACTTTGTCACAACCCTTGTTGACATGAGATGACTCATGAACTGAAACTAATATAACCTGCTATTAGTTGGACATTTTATTTTTACACACTGTAATTAGCCGACACTTAATGATTGTTATTCACACAGTTGGTTATCAAACCCACACCACCTTGATCACATTCCCTTATCAGAGAGAAGGACATGTGTCTGAGGCTTACTTTGCAAATGTTTCACATCACTTTTTTCCAACCCACAAGACAGCACTCCCCAAAACTTTAAAAATACTGCCTTGGTTTATCAACATATGAATGTGTTACATCCTGCTATATCATCCCTTTAAAAGCAAACAGGAAACCTGCCTTTGCCTTTGCACTGCAGAATTGGTTCACTACACATTAGCTGAAATTCAAAGTACCATCCCTGGCATTGAAAGCTTTCCAATCTTACTTTCTATTGTTCCCACAAATAAATCTTCTACTTCTATAACACTGCTTCCCACACAAGGGGAATCAGTCCCACTGGCACCTCGATTCACAGCCCACACTGACTACTCAATTCTGAGCTCCTCCCTGTACTTAAGTAGCACACAATTCAGCAGTGGAATGCCCGGAGAGCTCATAAAGCCTCTGGGAACTACGGTCCTATTACCAGAACCAACCTGAGTGTAGACGGAGATGGAGGGAGATGCCACTCTCCTCAGAACTGGATCACTGGCAGGGGAGTTTGAAGAGAAGATCCAAGAGGCAGGCAGTCTTGGGTGCCCCTCCTTCCATCTAACTGAAGGCCAAGGCAGCCCCTTCATGCCTCACAAGACCATGAAAGAGAGGGTGAGGATACCACAGCTCACCCCATAAGCAGAGCTGGCCAGTTTCATGGGTGTGCAACCTGTGTAGACAATGGGACCCCAGCTTGGCTTAATATTCTGATGTTGTCATCCTGAAATTCTTAATTATTTTTGAACAAGAGGCCCAGCATTTTCATTTTGCACTAAGCCCTTTAAATAAGGTAGTCAGTTCTGCGCATAGGACCCCTTACATTGCTACACAGGTAGTTTGTCCCAAGAAAGGGATGCACATCCCTACCCAGGATATGAAAGTCAGGGAGGGGCAGTACCTGCTACCAAGAGAGGAACAGAGGGGCCTTTAAAGGTGCAACTAGGAGTGTCTTTGAGAAGGAACAGCAACTCTGGCACCCAGTGCCTTCAGTAACCTGGGGTGGTCACAGGCACAGATAACATACCCAGATAAACATTAAGAGGGGACTGCAGCTAGATTTTTACTCAATATTCTGCAAAATTTGTAGAATCTCACATATATTCTGCCCTTATCTAATGATTGGTTTTCTTATAAGAGGGAAATTTTGTATACAGACAACACACAGAGGGAGGATGGCCATGTGAAGATGGAAGCAGAGATTGGAGTGATACTGCCACAAGCTAAGGAATGCCAAGGATTGCTGGTAACTTCCAGAAGCTAGAAGAGGCAAGGAAGGATTCTTTCCTACAGCCTTCAGAAGGAGTATGGTCCTGCTGATCCCTTGACTTGGGAATTCTAGCCTCCAGAACTGTGAGAAAAATTTGTTGTTTTAAGCTACCCCGTCTGTGGTACTTTGTTACAGCAGCCCTAGGAAAACTAATACAGGGTGAGCCGTGGCTGCTAACCAAAAGCTCAACGGTTTGAATCTACCAGCTGCTCCTTGGAAACCCTATGGGGCAGTTCTACTCTGTCCTATAGGGTTGCTATGAGTCAGAATCAACTTGACGGCAACGGATCTGTGAGTACAGGTTAAGCACTTCTGAGCACCACAGTTTGCTTTAGTATTCCAAATTCATTAAGGAGACTCAATGTTTGCTTAACAAGGAAATTATCCTGTAAAAAAGGCCATGCAGAAAGTTCACTTAATCCTACTCATTTCCCTCTCTCAAGGCCCTACCTAGTTGCTCTAAATAGAATTTGAAGAAGCCATTAACCAGAAACTATTATACAATGTAAACAATACAAAATTATGTCACCAAATTAGCCTAAATATACCAGGATGCAAACTGCAAATACAACAGCATGAGAAGCCAAATCATGAATAGAGACTAGGCACCACTCCACAGCGATTTCTATTTCCTTGAGTAAAGAAGAAAATTTTGATGTTAGGAAGAAATACTACTGATTCTCAAATACTGTAAAGTAAGTATAGTTCTCCAATAACTAATTGTTTTTAACAATATACTTTTGAGAACACATATTATTAGCTAAAACACAGGCATATTTACATTTTTTAAGGCTATCAAAACATTTTTAAGTATGCCAATAAATTTATAATGGCCTGACTCAGCTTTTATGAAGACTAAGCCATTTGCTTTTTATGCCACTGTAATACTTTTAAGAGAAAGTATTCTTTTGCTAGCAAGAAGCACCTTTACATTCAAGTTTCTTAGCTGTCACAATGACTATACTTCTAAACCATTCGTAAATAAAATGTGTTATTGGGGGAAGAACACTGCAGTAGTTTTCAGACTATAATGTCAGGTTTTCCCAAGTATAATTTTGCCTCACAGTCACAAATCACCGAATGATCATTTCAGTTGTATGTCACTGAAAGTAAGAGGGAAAGCGTTCACGAGTTCAGCAGCACACAATAAAAGGCAATGTCCACTTACACTGCCAGTATTACTTCTGAATTCTGAATAACATCCCTGATATCTGCCCTGCTCCAAACATCTGAGATGGCTTAACAACATAAAAAGCATAGGAAAATTAATGCTCTTTTTTAACACTAAAATTGAAAATAAAGTACCACTTCTTTCCAGTCACTATGAAGATTTTGTATAATCTCCAAATAATACTTTCTGTCCGTGGACTTAACGGACTCCGCTACCCTGATCCATTCTATCTTTTTCATTTCCTGCTAAAACCAAAACTTCCCCCTCTATAGCTACTTGAATTTCTTTAGGAATGCCTGCTTTCCTATCTGGAATAGAGTTTAGAAGCTATTTCGCATAAGCACTTAGCACACTGTAAAACACACTGCCACTGTGAAATAATATTATCTGAAAAGGCTTCCCACACATCCTGGGACATTCCAGTCCTTTAGGATTGACCATCTTTGTGGGCTCGCTTCACATTCTCCAGAGTAAACTTTCTAAAATGAAAATCTGATCCTCTGACATTCCTTCAATGGCAACCCACGAACTGATGGATGAGGCCCAAATCCCATGGAAAAGCATATTTTGCTGTGCATAACTTGCCCTTGTCTAACTTTTTAACTTCAAATACTCACATTCTACCACACACACACACCCCTACACCTCTTACTTGGCCGTTCCAAACCCCTTGCATTTCCCTCAATACCCCCCCACTCTTCCTCTTTACATCCATCAAATTAGGCCAGGGTTTCTCAAGTCAGCACTGTTGATATTTTGGGCCCAATAACAAAGATCATTTTTTTGCTGTTGAAGGCTGTCTTGTGCATTGTAGGATGTTTAGCAGCATCCCTAGCCTTTACCTGTTGGTTGCCAGTAAACACATTCTCCCTCCCCAGCTCTCCCACCCCAATAACAACCAAAAATGTCTCCAGAAATTTACAAATGTTCCCCAGGGGGTGAAACTGCCCACAGTTGACTCAGACAGTCACTGAATCCCTAGATGTCCTCAATATGCAAGAGTTCTTTCTGAGCCAAGTTCACTGCACATAGGTTGCAGTGTGATATGACCCAAACCACAGCAACTCTGATAAAAATTAATCAAGGATGTTCATCTAAAAGCAGCCATCTATAGGTCAAGATCACTACCTGTCAGTTTGTCATACTGTGGTGGCTTGTGTGTTGCTATGATGCTGGAAGCTATCTTCCGGTATTTCAAATATCAGCAGGGTAACCCATGGTGGACAGGTTTCAATGGAGCTTCTAGAATAAGACAGACTAGGAAAAAAGGTCTGGCAATCTAAAAATTATCCAGTGAAAACCCTATGGATCCAATAGAATACTGTCTGATATAGCGCTGGAAGATGAGCCCCCTAGGTTGGAAGGCACTCAAAATACACAGTGGCTGCCAACAAGGGACACAAGCATACCAGCGATCATGAAGATGGCACAGGACCAGGCAACATTTTGTTCTGTTGTACACGGGGTCACCGTGAGTTGGAGCCAACTTGACGGCAACTAACAACAACAATAGGTCAAGAATAGGCAGCTAATGGCCTATGATAGTGGTCTTATACTGAACAATAACCAACCAATTCAGTCAGACATACTCTGGGCCTTAGTATGTAGGAATTTAATTTCAAACATATCAAGAGAGACATGGACGGAGTTGCACAGAAACCAGGAAATGTGTACAGTGACTAGAAATCAAGTGTTAGTAGACATACGTGGCCAAGCAGAAGCCATGAGGTGAAGAGGAGGTATAGACAGAGGCAGCTGGTAGCAACAGTAGAAGAAACTTGAGAATGGTGGACCTAGAGCACTCACGGGATACAGAATTGCTGCTCTGTTTGTTTGCCATAAGGTCTATTTATGAACCTGCTAAGGTTCGCTATAATCCTTATTCCCTTATTTAACCTTAAATATATCCTGAACAGGCATATCTAAAGAACATGGGATCCAACTGCAAGAAGTTCCCAATGGCCAAATCTGGGACATTTTAAGCCATAAAGTAAATGATAGTAAGTAATTATAATCCATACAATACAATAAACAACTTTTAGTCCATACTGATATAAATACATAACTGCATAAATAAATGAAAGAAAAGGGAAAGCTCTTCCTTAGGGCAGAATTCCAATTAATAAATGTAGACGGGATGATGGAAATAGAAAATTTCTATGTGCCAAATACCAGTAATAACTCTTGTAGGCAACAATCATTAATGAATGCTAACATTAGTGAGTAAAAAGTATGAAGAGAGAAGATATATGCAAAGTCTCAAATTATCTCCCTGCAAGATACATATTAATTACTAAGGGAAAATATCAAATTTACAGTGGAGAAACCTAGCAGATAGCTCCTTAACCAAGTAACCAATGTTAACATCACCAGTAACAAACAAGACGTATTGAGATCATGTACCTTCTGATATGATGCACTAGAAAGGCACAACATAACTTCTGTGGTACTCTTGACAAAACTCCATTAACTACAATCTAATCATGAGAAAAAAACAGGAAAAAACAAATTGAAGGCCACTGTACAAAGTAATTGACCAGAACTCTTCACAAATGTCAAGATCATGAAAGACAAAGACAGGCTAAGGAACTGTTATGATAGAGGACACTAACGAGATATGACAAGTAGATGTGGGATCCTGGATTGGATCTTGAACTAGAAAAAGGACGTTAGTGGGAAAACTGGCAGAATTTACGTAAGATCTGTAGATTAGTTAATAGTATTGTATCAACATCAATTCTGTGGTTTAGATAATTGTACTATGGTTACAGAAGATGTTAATATTAGGAAAAGCTAAGTCAAGGATATATGAAATTTCTGTATAATTTGTATAACTTTTTTGTAAGTCTAAAGTTATTTTACAGTAAAATGTTAAAAAATTTGTTTTTTTAATTAAAAAGACCTAAAATATATACTCCCATCACCTGAGCTATTCCTTCCAAATTAAAGCAAGTCATTTCACTGCCTGGAATGCCCTTAATAAATCTGTCACCTCCTCTATGAAGTGCCTCTATTGCCCCTAGGAAGAATTAGCTGCCCCTCTCTGCCTGGCCACAGTCACCACTGGCCTATTACAGAATTACCTCCACTTGCAATTTATTAGTTCCTGTGTTTATATTTTCTACTACAGTGTGAATTCCTCAAAAGTAAGGACTTTGTCTTATTTAAGAAGTCCCTAGGTGGCGAAAATGGTTATAAGTGCTTGACTAGTAACTGAAAGGTTGGTGGTTTAAACCCACCCAGAGGCACCTTGGAAGAAAGGCCTGGCAATCTGCTTCCAAAAGGTCAGAGCCTCGAAAACCCTATGGAGCACAGTTCTGCTCTGCACACATTCGGTCGCCATGAGTCAGATCTGAGTCAATGGCAACTGGTTTTTTGGTGTCTTATTTATCCTTGCTCCTCAAGTATTTATCCTTGTTCCTCAAGTAGCTAACAGAGTGCCAGCACAGAGTAGGCACACAATATTAACATTTGAATGAATTAATTCTTCGTTAACCAAAACCATCTTCTGTTTTGTCTTATCCCACTAATCACAAACACTGTAGGAATGGCTTCTTAGTGAGACAACCGGCAAAATTCACGTCTGTAGTAGATCAGTTGACTCCATTGTGAATCAATTCATGCTATCTAATCATGTTGATATAGCCTAAAATACTTACTTTAAATTATTGTATAACCACAATAATAAAGGAAATTTTTTTAAAAAAGAGATCCACAATCCCATCACTAACACAAATTGTTTTATTTTCCATATTCTTTTATCGTATTTGTCTACATGCATAACTAGTTCTAGATAGCTATAAATATAATGTGGATACAATTTTGAATTCTGGCTTCCTACTTAACAAACACTGGCTCAAAATAGCATACACAATTTCAGAACTGCTTCATACTGTATAATATACTTATCTGAATATCCTTGGTAGTGTCACTCTTCATCATTTGAGGGTGAATATAAGCTTTGTGAAAAGGCTAGACAACTATTCAGAGCTAACTCTAGAGAAAAAAAGTAAACAATCATGCTAAGTAATAGCATTCCGGAGAACAAGCAGAAATAATTGTAGTGAAAATGGTCTTCCTTTGAATCTTGGAAACTAGCTCTGAGAGCAAAAAAAAAAAAAAAAAGATTAAAACCAAAAGGTAGCCTCGTGGAATAAGTGCACTGTCCTATCCAAGATATACGGATACCAAAGGACAAATGTTCTTTGAATGTGCTCTGTAACATTCCTCAAGTGGGGAAATTGCCATGTATCTACAGCAGTGTGGTCATGAGAATTAGAGTCCATGTGTAAACAGTCTGGTGTGATACCTGGCTCTAAATGTTGGTATCCTTCCTTTCCCAGCATTAGAAATCTTTAATGCCATTCTCATTACGTAAGTGGAACCTTGTTTCTTTCACTGATGTTATAACGGGGTTGTGTATTATACAAAATGAATACATTTAAATCAAATTTCCATTTGTATTTTCTGGACTCCAGTGCATATAATCAGCTCCTTAGGGCACAAATCACACTGACCACTACCCTCTCAATTTCCAGATGTTCCAGAAGTGTTACAGACACCGCCTGGTACTGCCTAGAGGGAAATGCTATAGAAATGAAAGCCATTTGCAAAACTTCTAAAACTTTTATCTACAAGTGAAGTTTGAGCTACTGCATTAGACTCAAATGATATAAGCCTCAGTTTAAGTCAAGAGGCATGAGTCATTTAAGTGATAAAATTTAGATTAAGTACCCAAGTGGGCTTTTACAAGTTTTCATTTTCACTTTTTTTTTTTTTTTTTTAAATATAACGAAAAACTGTCTTTTCAATTTGCATTCTCATAGTGGCATTTGTAGGTCATAATGTTTCACCACTAAAAACATATAACATAGGTACTATTACAGACTAAAGACTAGATGTTTAATGTACTTCATCCTTCAAAAACACAACTATGTCACCGATGTCAGCTTTGTTGTTGTTTGGTTCCTGACTCATAGCTACTGTATGTACAACAGAACGAAATGATGCTCAGTCATGCACCATCCTCACAATCTTTGCTATGTTTGGGCCTATTGTTGAAGCCACTGTGTCAGTCCATCTCGTTGAGGGCTGTCTTAGTTATCTAGTGCTGCTATAACAGAAATACCACAAGTGGATAGCTTTAACAAAGAGAAGTTTGTTCTCTCACAGAGGAGGAGACTAGAAGTTCGAATTCAGGGTGCCAGCTCCAGGAGAAGGCTTTCTGTCTGTTGGCTCTCGGGGAAGGTCCTTGTTATCAATCTTCCCTGGTCTAGCAGCTTCTCAGCACAAGAACCCTGGGTCCAAAGGACGCAGTCCCCTCCTGGTTCTTCATTCTTGGTGGTAGAAGGTCTCCCTCTCTCTGCTTGCTTCTCTCTCATTTTACTTCTTGTAAGATAAAAGATGATGCAGGCCACACCCTAGGGTAACTCCCCTTACATCAGACCAGGGCTGTGACCTAAGTAAGGGTGTTGCATTCCACCCTAATCCTCTTTAGCATAATCTAATTTTGCCTCATTAACCACAGGCAGAGATTAGGATTTACAACACATAGGAAAATTACATCAGATCACAAAATGGAGGACAATACTGGGAATCATGGCCTAGCCAAGTTGATATATTTTAGGGGGAACACAATTCAGTTCATGACAAGGGTCTTCCTCTTTCTCACTGATCATCCACTTCCCCAAGCATGATGTCCTTCTCCAGGTACTGGTCCTTCCTGACAACATGCCCAAAGTTCGAAAGATGAAGTCTCATCATCTTCACTTCTAAGGAGCATTCTGGTTGTACCTATTCCAAGACAGATTTGTTCATTCTTTTGGCAGTCCATGATATAATTCAATATTCTTTGCCAACACCATAATTCAAAGGTATAAATTCTTTGGTCCTCCTTACTCATTGGCCAGCTTTTGCACACACTTGAGGCAACTGAAAATACCATGGTTTGGGTCAGGCACACCTTAGTCCTCAATCTGACATCTTTGCTTTTTAACACTTTAAAGAGGTCTTTTGCAGCAGATTTGTCCAACACAATAAGTCGTTTGGTTTCTTGACAGCTGCTTCCATGGGCATTGATTGTAGATCCAAGCAAAATGAAATCCTTGACAACTTCAATCTTTTCTCCATGTATCATGATGTTGCTTATTGGTCCAGCTGTGGATATTTTTGTTTTCTTTATGTTGAGGTGTAATCCATACTGAAGGCTGCGGTCTTTGACCCTCAACAGTAAGTTCTTCAAGTCCTCTTCACTTTCACCAAGGAAGGTTGTATCATCTGCATATCGCAGGTTGTTAATGAGTCTTCCTCCAATCCTGATGACCCATTCTTCATCATATAGTCCAGCTTCTCAGATGATTTGCTCAGCACACAGACTGAATAGGTATGGTAAAGGATACAACCCTGATGCACATCTTTCCTGACCTTAAACCGTGCAGTATCCCCTTGTTCTGTTAGAATGACTGCCTTTTGATCCACGTAGATTCCTCATGAGCACAAATAAGTATTCCAGAATTCCCATTCTCCACAATGTTATCCATAATTTGTCATGATCCACACAGTTGAATGCCTTTGCATAATCATAAAACACAGATAAATATCTTTCTGGTATTCTCTGCTTTCAGCCAGGATCCATCTGACATCAGCAATGATATCCCTTGTTCCATGTCCTCTTCTAAATCTGGCTTGAATTTCTGACAGTTCCCTGTCCATATACTGGCACAGCCGCTTTTGAATGATCTTCAGCAAAATTTTGTTTACATGTAATATTAATGATATTGTTTGATAATTTCCACATTCTGTTGGATCACCTTTCTTGGGAATAGGCATGAATATGGATCTCTTCCAGTCAGTTGGCAAGGTAGCTGTCTTCCACATTTCTAATTCCAGGTCTTCGCACACTTCACTATTATACTTTACTTTGTCTTCTCAAGCCACTCTTTGAAATCTTCCATTCAGCTCTTTTGCTTCATCATTTCTTCCATTCGCTTCAGTTAATCTACATTCAAGAGCAAGTTTCAGAGTGTCTTCTGACATCCATTTTTGTCTTTTCTTTCTTTTTAATAACCTTTTGCTTTCTTCTTGTATGATATCCTTGATGTCATCCAATAATTCGTCTGGTCTGCAGTCATTATTGTTCAATGTATCAAATCTATTCTTGTGATGGTCTATAAATTCAGGTGGGGTATACTTATGGTCATACATTGGGTCTTGTGGACTTGTTTTAATTTTCTTCAGCTTCAACTTGAGCTTGTATGTGAGCAGCTGATGGTCTGTTCTGCAGCTGGCCCCTGGCCTTGCTCTGATTGATGATATTGAGCTTTTCCATCGTGTCCTTCCACAGATGTAGTTGATTAGATTCTTGTGCATTCCATCTGGCAAGGCCCATGTGCACAGTCACCATTCATGTTGTTGAAAAAAGGTATTTCCAATGAATAGGTGACTGGTCTTGCAAAATTCTGTCATGCGATCTCCAGTATAATTTTCTATCACCAAGGCCATATTTTCCAACTACCAATCCTTCTTCATTGTTTCCAACTTTCACATTCCAATCACCAGTAATTATCAATGCATCTTGATTGCATGTTTGATCAATTTCAGACTGCAGAAGTTGGTAAAAATGTCAATTTCTTCATCTTTGGCATTAGTATTTGGTGAATAAATCTGAATAATAGTTGTATTAACTGGTCTTCTTTGTAGACATATGGATATTATCTTATGACTAACAGCGTTGTACTTTAGGATATATCTTGATATATTCTTTTTGCCAATGAATGTGACACTGTTTCCCTTCAACTTGTCATTCCTGGCATAGCAGACCATATGACTGTCCAATTCAAAATAAACCAATACCAGTACCTTTGAGCTCACTAATGCCTAGGATAGCGATCTTCAAGCATTCGTTTTCATTCAATATTCAGCTTTAGCAAGTACCAATCCACAGATATTTAATTATCTTCCGTAACTCGTCTTAAAATGGTGTTTTAATGGCTTATCATGTGGGCAAACCTAAAAGAACAATATTTTCAAATATAATCAAATGTCTTTACACTCACATTTAGGGAAGTCTGCTTAAATCATTACCAAAAGAAAAAAAAAAAAGGAAATTTTAAATAAAACATTTAGTATTTCAGGTCTTAAGAAGAGCCTGAAACATCGAAGGAAAAGTGGAATGCTTCTGGGTAGGTGTCGCTTCATTTCTAACAGTCTCCTTAGGCTCAGAGAATTAAACTACTGTGGAGGCAAATCTCTAATGACTACAAAGTTTTCAGCACTTCATGCTGTAAGTCTAGCAGCTGTATCACACTACAATTAAAATGTCCTAGAAATACACAGTGATATGGTTCATGAAAGCTAGACAATTTCAAGTGTGGTGCTCTTCCTTACCTTAAAAAAAAAAAAATCACAAGTGCCTTTTAAATCTGGAAAATTGTTCAGGGTTACTGTAAAACCAAACATTGACTCTAGCACTATTATTCTCCATGAAGCAAAAGAAACAAGCAACTTAAAAATGGAAGGAGAGCACTGTGGCATTTTTACTTGCCCTTACCTCATCCCCTTTCTGGTGATGTTCTTGAAGACAACAGCCTACATTCCCAGTGTGGGTCTCTGATCCCTGGTTTGGAGGGAGCAAAGCACATCTTATTCACAAAGAATTGTGTTTGTCTGTTCTGTCTGGTTGGAAGGTTATAAGGATAGATTCAAGGTGCTTGTCTTTCTTTTGCCTAACTCAAAACTCATTCAGCGCAGAAAAGCAGCAGGCATTCCTCAAAAACATTGTAAGAATACAATATTTTGTAATCTTTGCCCTAGGAGTCGCTTGGGGAAAAAGATTATGGTTGAGGCATAAAATAGAACACCAAAAGCCTGGGAGGATAAAGCCAGGGAGAAATTTTCTTTGGGAAACTAGAGCATTCAAAAGCACCCATGTATACTAGGGAGTTTAAAAAGCTACACACATACCAGGGAAGATGAATGCTCAGAAAAGGCCTGAGAAGACCCTAAACTTTAACCTATGGCTGATCTCTAAGCTCAGTGCAAGCAAGAAATAAAGGCTAAGAAAGAATTGTAAATGGCCTGCTGAGCTTTGGAGTGCCCTAGCTCTGAACCAATCTTCAAAGACTTGGGGAGTATTTTTTTTTTCTTTTTTTTTTTAATTGTTGTTGTTTGTCTGCTTGAGGGGACTCCTGGTATTCAAGGAAATCTCTATCAAAACACTAGCTGAACATAAGCTAAAGGAACAGAGAGTTGAGAAGGCACACATGGTAGCATTGAAGGAGTTTCCCAGATCAGAGCCAAGCTGCAAAGACTAGAAGGGTAGCCTTTGTCTTTCCTTGTTTCCTTGTTTTCTTCCTCTCTTACTTCATCTTTTGGCTCCAGGAGTTCAAGGAAATCTCTGTCAGGTTACTGGCTGACTGCTCAGACAATAGAATAGAGACTTCAGTGGCCACACACAACAAGGAATACAATCTTTGCAAATGTAAATAGCATGAAAACGTCACTACATAAATTGGTGACTGCATCCCTCAGCAATAAACAACAGCAAAGCCTGGGGAAGGGGGAAAATCTGATTTCCAGATATAATATTCCAAA
Organism: Trichechus manatus latirostris; assembly: GCF_000243295.1. NCBI lineage: Eukaryota > Metazoa > Chordata > Mammalia > Sirenia > Trichechidae > Trichechus > Trichechus manatus. The sequence continues at coordinate 7,127,770 of NW_004443995.1, forward strand.
CTCCCAATTATCAACAAAATATTACAAGGCATATAAAAAATAGGAAAGTATGGGATAGTCACAGAAAAATAAATAAACAAATAGACACTATCCTTGAGGAAGCCCAGACATCGGACTTACTAGACAAAGACTTTACATTAACTGTCTTAAATAAGCTCAAAAGAGATTAAGAAAACCATGGATCAAGAACTAATGGAAACCAAGAAAATGATATATGAACAAAAACGAGAAAATTAACAAAGAGAAATTATAAAAGGAACCAAACAGAAATTCAGAAACTGAGAAGTTTAATAAGTAAAATGATAAATTCACTTGAGGGGCTCGATATCAGATTTGAATAGGCAGAAGAATCAGTGAACTTTCAGACAGGACAATTGAAATTGTCACTCAGAGGAAAAGAAATAAAAAAGAATGAAGAAAAGTCAACAGAGCCTAAGGGACCTGTGGGACACCAACAAGTATACCAATATGTGCATTATGGGAGTCCCAGAAAGATGAAGGAGAGGGTGCAGAAAGAATATTAAAGAAATAATGGCTGAAATTTTCCCAAATTTGATGAAAGACATAAATTTACTCTGCAAGAAGCTCAACAAACTCTAAGTAAGATAAACTCAAAGAGACCCACACTGAAACATTTTATAACCAAACTGTCAAAAGACAAAGAGAGAATCTTAAAAGCAGCAAGAGAGAAGTGACAAGATTCTAATGAGACAGTCAATTTCTCAGAAGAAAGAAGTCATGGAGGCCAGAAGGCAGTGGGATGATTTATTTGAAGTGCTGACAGAAAACAAATGACTATAAGCCTGCAGGAGCCTTGGTGGTGCAGTGGTTTAAGCACTTAGCTACTAACCAAAAGGTCAGCAGTTTGAACATACGAGTTGCCCCATGGGAGAAATATGGGGTGGTCTCCTTCCATAAAGATTTATAGTCTTGGAAACTCTATGGGGCAGTTCTAATTTGTCCTACAGGGTCGCTGTCAGTTGGAATCCACTTGGTGGTAACTAGTTGGGGTTTTTTTTTGTTTGTTTTATAAGGCTGAAGGTAAGCAATTCCCCAACTAAAGGAACAGTAAGGCAGGACAAAGCAGAGGTTCCTAAATGGCACTGTGATCTGCAAACAGGCTGCTCATAGGCAAAATTTTGAGTCAAGCATTACTTTGAGGGAGAACCACAGCTTTCAACAGGGTTTCAAAGGCTACAGTAAGCCCCCAAAGACTTCTCATTGATAAATTTAGCAACCTGGACTAAATACTTTCCTATATCAGTGATACATTCTCAATTATTATACTGACTTTGCACCTGTTCTTGTTTTTATGATAACATATGATGCATAAAAGACCCTTTTATAAAATCTATCAAAACTTGTAAATATTAGTTTTACACATATTGGTATAAATTGCTATCACCTGGCATTCCTGATAGGATACAAAAACAACAAAACAAATCCAAAAGTTAGCTGCACCAAAAGCAATTAATTAGCTTTACAAAACATTTATTGCAAGTAATCTCCTGACTCAATTATGAGTCAAAATTTCACAAAGCAAAAAAGTCACCTGAATTCACTAAATACCAGAAATATACTTATGAACTTTTTAGCATCTAGACAAATATTATAAAGTAAACACCGACTAATGTGATAGGTCTTTTAGTTCAAGGTTAAGGTGACATGACAACATAATGTAAGCTGCTCTCTAAAAAAATTTCTTTTCTTTTTTCTTCTCCCTATTAAGTTTAACATCTTCCAGACTAATTGGTCAGCACCTGCCTCAAGCATGAAGCTGACAGACAGGCCAACTGGCTTTTCTCCGTTCACTACACTAATTTCTAGAAAAGACTGTAGCAAAGGCAGAGGTGTTAAGAGGAATGCAGATGGGTCTCATTTTTCACAACAGGAATTTCACAGAATGTGCATTCTTCAATGTAACAACTTTTGTATATGTACTGTATCTGGCTGTCATGTATAAACCATTCAGACCTTTCTCCCAGGTACAGAAATACTAGGGCACATACTGGTGGCATTGCCAACTGGGTCAACTTTTGTCTACAAATTTGACAGAATCTCTCAAACCTCAAAATACTTGAGTTCCTCCAAGTAAATCTGCCTCTAGGAACTTATCCTAAGAAAAAGAAATGATCCAAAGAATGTTAAAATCTATACACAAAAAGATAATCAGAAGATAAAAGGAATAAAAAAATGAGAAACAACTCAAATGTTCAGTCATAGGTTGAATAAATTATGGTATATCTAGTCACTGAACATTCATCATTCAAGTATGAAATATGAAAATTATGTAATAACATGGAAGAATATGATTAACAAGAAAGTAGAGTACAAAGATATATATGAAAGCCATGCTATGTAAAAGCAATGTGTACATATGCATTAATAAAACTATTAGTAGTTTCTGTTAAGAAGTGGGGTGATTAATAGAAACAAAGAGAATTATGACAGAATATTATAAACAACTGTCTGGGAACAAACTGGATAACCTAGATGAACTGGGCATTTCTTAGAAGCACACAATCTACCCAAACTGACTCAAGAGGAAATAAAGGTCTCAACAGACCTGTAACAAGTGAAGAGATCGAAATCAGTGATCAAAAACCTTCTAACAACAACAATAAAAAAGTCCTAGATCAGATGGCTTCACTGGGGAATTCTACCAAACATTTGGAGAAGAATTTACACCAATATTGTTTAAACTCTTCCAAAAGATAGAGAAGGAAGGAATACTCTCTAATTCATCAATGAAGCAAACATAACCCTGATAATCAAACCAGTCAAAGACACCACAAGAAAACTATAGGCTGATATCTCTTATGAATATAGATGTAAAAATCCTCAACAAAATACTAGCATACTGAATCCAACAGCATATTATAAGAGTTATACACCATGACTAACTGGAATTTGTTCTAGGAATGTAGGGATGGTTCAACATTAGAAAACTAATAAATGTAATACATCACATCAATAGATGAAAGGAAAAGAACCACATGATCATCTCTATGGATGCAGAAAAAGCATTTGATAAAATCCAACACCCTTTCTTGATGAAAACCCTAAAGAAGATTAGAATAAAAGGGAAATTCCTCAATACAATTTAGGGCATATATGAAAAGCTAACAGCCAACATTATACTTAATGGGGAAACACTGAGAGCTTTCCCCTTGAAAGTGGGAATAAGACAAGGGTGTCCGCTCTCACCACTTCTAGTCAATATTGTATTAGAAGTCCTAGTCAGAGAAATGAGACAAGAAAAAGATTCAAAAAGAAGAAGTAAAATTATCTCTATTTGCAGATGATGTGATATTGTGATATACAGGAAATCCCAAAGATTCTACATGAAAACTTCTAGAGCTGATAGTGGACTTGAGCAAAGTTGCCGGGTACAAGGTCAACAAACAAAAATCAGTTGAGTTTCTACAGACCAGCAATGAGAAATCTTAAAATGAAATTAGGGAAACAAGTCCATTTACAATAGCATCTAAGAGAATAAAATACTTAGGAATAAATCTAACCAGGGATGTGAACGACTTACACGATGAAAACTATAAAACACTGCTGAAATAGATTAAAGAAGACTTAAATAAATGGAAAGATGTTCCACGTTCATGGATTGGAAGACCTATTAAGATGTCAATACTACCGAAAGCAATCTATGGATTCAATGCAATCCCAATCAAAATTCCAACAGCTTTCTTTACAGAAATAGAAAAACCAATGCTCAACTGTATATGGAATGGCAAGAGGCCCCAAATAGCTAAAACAATGTTGAAACAAGAAAAAAGTAGGAGGACTCACACTTCCTTATTTCATAATATGGTATACAGCTACAATAATCAAAACAGCCCAGTACTGATATAACAAGAGACCAATGGAATAGAATTGAGAGTCCAGAAATAAACCCACACATCTATGGTCAACTAATTTTTGACAAGGGTGCTAAGTCCATTTGGTGGAGAAAGAAAAGTCTCTTCAATAAACGGTGTAGGGAAAAGTGGATTTCCACATGCAGAAAAATGAAACAGGATCCATGCCTCACACCATACACAAAAACAAATTCAAAATGGATTAAGGACCTAAATGTACAAACTAAAACCATAAAAATCTTAGAAGAACAACCAGAGGCAATGCTGTCAAGCCTAGCTTTCAAAATAGATTATCTAATATAACAAAAGCACAAACAGCAAGAGACAAAATAAATAAATGGAACCTCATAAAAATTAAAAACTTCTGTTCTTCAAAAGACTTTACCAAAAAAGTGAAAAGACAAGCTAGTGACTGGGAGAGTATCTTTGGAAATCATATATCTGACAAGAATATCATAACCAAAATATATATATAAAACTTCGACAACTTAACAAGACAAATAACCCAATCATAAAATGGGTAAAGGACCTGAATAGACGTTTCATCAAAGAGGGCATTCACATGGCCACCAAACACATGAAAAGATGCTCAGCATCATTAGCCATCAGAAAGATGCAAATCAAAACCACAATGAGATATCATTTCACTCCCCCTAGGATGGCTAAGATAAAAACAAAAACAAAAAGTAATAAATGTGGGTGAGGATGTGGGGAAACTGAAACCCTTATCCATTGGTGGTGGGAATGCAAAATGGTATAGCCATGTGGAAAACACTGCAGCAGTTCCTCAAAAAGCTAAAAATAGAACAACCACATGACCCAGTAATTCCACTCCTAGTTATATACCCAAAAGACTTGAAAGCAGAGACCTGTACATCAATGTTCACTGCAGCACTATCCATGAAAGCCAAAAGGTGGAAACAACCTAAATGCCTATCAACAGATGAATGGATAAACAAAATGTGGCACATACATACAATAGAATACTACTCAGCCAGTAGGAGAAATGAAGTCTTTATATACACTACAGTATGGATGGAGCTTGAAGACATTATGCTGAGTGAAGTAAGCCAATCACAAAAGGACAATTACTGTATGACCTCACTTAAATAATAAGACAAGAAAAGGCAACAGAGATCAAAGTTTATTAGTGGTATTACCACCTGGGGTGGTAGAGAGGGGGAAAAGAGGTTAATGGTGATGGAAAAATTGCATTGATTAAGGGTATGACTGCAGAGTCAACTATTGTAACTGCTGTCAATAAGTTATATACTTGTAAAAAGTTGAATTGGTAAAAGGAGTGTGATAGATATATTTAAAAAAAGAAAAAGAAAAAAAAGAGAGAGAGTAGCTGCTGAGACCGCTTATGTACAAATATCTCACAGGATTTGGTTCCTTGGTTTGGAGGTTCAGGGTTATGGTTTCATGGGCTATCCCAGTTAATTAGTCTAATAATGTGTTTTGTGCTTCTATTCTACCTCCTAGTTCACTGAATCATGCCTGGGGTCTTAAAGGCTTTCAAGTGGCCATTCGAGGCTCAATGATTGATCTCTATTCACCTGGAGCAATAGAGGCAGAAGGAGAGTCAGGAATAGGAGAAGGATATGGAATGTGTGGCTAATTGCTTCCATAAACAACTGCCTCTTTTGCCATGAGACCAGAAGAACTGGATGGTGTTTGGTTACCATCACTGAATATTTTGATCAAAGATTCCACAGAAAAAAATCCTGATCAAAAGGGGGAACATGCAGAACAGAATTTCAAACTCTCATGGACTCTAACTTTCTAGAACCATAGAGGGTAGAGGAACCTCTAAAACTACTTCCCTGAGATAATCTTTAAACCTTAAACCAAAAATGTCCCCAGAAGTCATGTTAAAACTGAACAATAGTTTATTTAGATTAACTAGTAAAAAATGCCTACCTTGAGCATTATGCTCTTTTAAGAACTATCTATCTATATGGGATCAAATTGACAACAGCCAACTTGAAAGATTAGATAGGAACCTTAGGGGGCAGTGAATTTATGTTAATGGGAGAGGAACAACTTAGAAAAGAAGGGCGAGAATCGTTGCATGACTCAAAGAATGTCATCAATGTCACTAAATTGTACATGTAGAAACTGCTGAATTGGTATATGTTTTGCTGTGTTTATTCTCAACAACAAAAACTAAGTAAAATTTAGAAAAAGATGAAGTAGGGTGAGGTTGGAGATAAAAGGAAGATTCAGAAAGGCACTTTCACACTTTTCATTTCTCTGAATTGTTTTAATTTTTACAATGGAAATGTATTGATTTTACTTGGGTAGTTCTCTCTTAAATAAAAACAAAAATATGAAAATATGAAAAAATGAGCCCTGGTGGTGCAGTGGCTAAGAGCTTGGCTGCTAACCAAAAGGTTGGCGGTTCAAACCCACCAGCTGCTCTGTGGGAGAAAGATGTGGCAACCTGCTTCCATAAAGATTTACAGCCTTGGAAACTCTATGGGGCAGTTCTACCCTGTCCCATAAGGTCGTTATGGGTCAGAATCAATTAGATTGCAGCGAGTTTATACTCAATTATAAAAATACAGAGTTAAAATGGGAGGATTTTCTTTTTTTTTCCTATATCTTCCAAACTTTCTGCAATATTATACCCTTTAATTTAAAAAAATTAAACCTATATAATAAGTCGTCTTTTTTTTTTAAAAAAACAGTCATCTTTTTGTCAAGCAAATAATCACTCAGCCTCTTTTTCTATTTTAAGATTCTATTCAGAGTGTAATTTTACAGCACAACTTATTACACACTTAATATTTACTCTAGGCAAAATGCCATCACTCTAAATGAGATATATATATATATATATATATAAATTGTCTGACTAGCTTATTAGTTATCTGTCCTGTTCCTTGTCATTACCACTGAGGCTTATCACAGAGCTTAGCAGAGAGGGCTTGCGGCACTGCAGTGAAGAGCACAGGGTCTAGAATCGCAAGTCCTGGGTGTGGATCCCAGCTCCACCATTAGTTGCATGATCTTGAATAAGTTACTTAATTTCTCTTTGCTCAGTTTTTCCACTGCAAAGTGCTAATTATAATACCCATCTCCCAAGGCTGCTATGAGGATTAGTAGAGAATACTAACATAAAGCACTTAATAGCACAGTAAGTGCTCAATAAACAAACAAAAACCAGTGCTACTGAGTCAATTCTGACTCATGGTGACCCCATGTGTGTCAGAATAGACCTGCCCTCTGTAGGGTTTTCCATGGCTGATTTTTTGGAAGTAGACTGTCAGGACTTTCTTCTGAGGCCCCTCTGGGTGGACTTAAACTGTTAACCTTTCAGTTAGCAACCAAGTCCACTAACTGTTTGCACCACCCAGGGACTCCAAGTGGTCAGTGGAGCCCTGGTAGCACAAAGGTTAAGAGCTCGGCTGCTAACCAAAAAGGTCAGCAGTTCAAATCCACCAGCAGCTCCTTGGAAACCCTGTGGGGCAGTTCTACTCTGTCCTATAGGGTTGCTATGAGTGGGAATTGACTTGACGGCAACAGGTTTTTTATTATTATAATCATTGAAAAATGCATATGTAATAAACTTATATACAGTAATAATTATTATAATCACTGAAAAACACATTATAACAAAAATGAAAGTGTACTTCATGTATCAAACTTTGACCCTGCATAAAATTTCAGTTTAAAAAACAAATTTTAACACAATCTTTATATTCATTGCATTACTGTAGCTCAGACATCAAGGGAACAATTAAAGAAGCTAAAAGGTTTGCAGTGATGTCATTTTTACCTCACCTACACATTAACATTGCATAATTCATTGTGAATTAAACCTGTTTCCCTTAAATATCTCTCCTCCTAATTTGTTACCACAGTAATTCCTGACAGAATTTTAGTGTTTTCCTCCAGTTTCCCATTAAAAAGGAAAAGATACTATGTAAGCAGGGCTTAATACAATGGATACCAGAATGGCAAAAAATACAAACTTTACCTGAACACAAGAAGAAGAGCATACAGAAAAGTTTCCTTCTTCTTCCCCGCTTTTCGGATCGCTCTTTGAGAAAAGGGGTTTACCAAATCAAAAGCCAAGAGTTTTCTCTGAGGTAAATCTGCTTAGATCAGGGATCAAAGGGCAATATACCATTTTTCTTTTTTTATGCCTGGACTTCCTGCTGTAATGAAAATCCCACTAGTTATTCTTAGTCAATTTCTTCTTGGGATAAATTTTTCATTACTTGTGATGGGGCAGGGCTACCTACACTCTTGAGTCATGAGTATGCCTGGGGTGGGACAGATTAGAAAGAATAGATTTCTATTCTCCACAAACGGAAATGCTTTCATTGGAAACAGTACAAGGAGCACAGGTCAAATTCTGTCTCATCTACTTCAAGCAAAAATTTTATCAAGATGAACTGAATTGTAAAAAATATTTATGAACACATTACCAACCATTTGATTTCTATGTAGCAATTTTTGGGAAGCAACTGCTTTAAATAAGTATAGTTAGGTCATTACAAAGAAATAGCCTTCACTAGAAAAAGCGATGCCAGAATATGTAAAGTAAGGTACAAAATAAATATTTATATTATGGTACGAATGAAAGAGTTAAACATTTTAAAAAGTGAGGGCAGAAACTTCGTAAGCTCTAAGATGGCCAACAAGTTGGAGGCACTGTGGGAGGCTGCCGTGCTCTCCAAGGGAAGGCTGCTGTGGGTCTGGGGACCCCTGCACATGGGCATCTTAAGGCTGGCAGCAGTCCCGAAGTCTGGAAGTGTTTTACCCCAAAGCATCAACTGCTAGCAATTTGAGTCTGTTTTGCCTCTGCCCATGACAAGAACCAACTTGTTCCAAAATTCCACAAAATATGTTTCTTTTATGTTAAAACTCTGCTGTTTCTGGAAAAACTAAAAGCTAGAAATTTTTTATACATGTGGACAAAAGCTGTATTTGGACCTTTCAGTCTCTTAACAGAAGAAAGGATTTTTTAAAGACTCCTCCCCACCCCCACTGCAGTTTATTATAAAAAAGTCACTGTTTGACTTTCCAAAAATTTTATAAGTAAACCTTGTTTCCCTATACAATCCTCTAAATCAAAAGTTCAAGTAGGTTTTGTTTTGTTTCTTTAAAGAAAAACGTTCAAGTGAAGCATTTAATCCTAATTAATTCAACTGAAAAGAAAATTACTTAAGAGGCAAACAATCATGTCTTCCCTTTTGGATCATTTTTTCTTGTCATCCTATTTATAAACACACAGGCTGTATATTTTCAAATAATTAATAAGCATAGTATTATTTCTAAGTATTATGTACCTGAAAACCTACAAAACAAAATCATGGTTTCTTACGCTTCACTTTAAATACACGTAAAATCTTTCAGAATGTAATTTAATCCCCTCTGAAGCTACCTGACCGTACTTCAGTTTCATACAGTGAAGACCCACAGAGTGAAATCCAAGATAACAAAGACTATAAACCATGACACTGTAACACACCTGCCTCAATTAGATGAGGAGTGAACAGACAGGCTATCAAAGCATTGTAAGTTATGAAATAAAGCTTAGCATGTGGCTTAACTGATAACAAAGTTAACATTCTAACAAGTATCGTTTTCTTTCCAATCATTTCACTTACCCTACATCAGGATTTCTCAACCTCAGCACTACTGAGGCTTAGAGCAGGATAATTTATGAAGAATTACATTGTGGAGGGCTGCCCTGTGCATTGTAGGGTGGTTAGCAGCATCCCTGGCCTCTGCCCACTAGATGCCAGTATCATTCCCTACCCTCAGTGCTGACAATCCAAAAAACGACTCCAGGCATTGCCAAATGTCCTCTAGTAGCAAAATCGCTCCTGGTCGAGAACCACTGCTCTCCACAGAGATGAGAAATAGTTACATACAAAATATATTGAGATATTTTAGTTTCCCTTTTTTTTTTCATCTTTACATTTACATCTTTAAACACCTGGAATTTATTGTTTGTACGGTATGAAGATAATGATTTAATATCTGGTATCATGAGAGCCCATTAATCATTATTTCCAAAACTTTCCACAGTTAACATACATAAAACCCTAAAATATAATTTCAAACGATTTTATAAAGCAACATAAAATATATTTGATTACTTGTACTAACCAAGTCAGACTTTGTAAACGGAGTCAATGCTACTAGGAAGATGTGGTCACCCATTCTGAAGCAAGAAAAAGTTCACAGGACATTGTTTTAAATGCATAACCACTACAGTCACATGCCACTCTATGATGTCTGAAATCAGGAAAGCTTTTAAAATAACCCAAATCAGTTGCTACTGAGTTCATTCCAACTCTTGGCAACCCCATGTGTGTCAGAGCAGAACTGTGCTCCACAGGGTTTTCAATGGCTGATTTTTTGGAAGTAGATCACCAGGCCTTTCTTCCAACGTGCCTCTGGACTTGAATCTCCAATCTTTTGGTTAGTAGCCAAGCACATAAACCATGTGTACCACCCAGGGACTAAATGATGACAAGGACTCCTTAACATCCTGGAACAGATTGTCAGGATGGGGTCAGTGGCTGTTCATGGTGAACTGCCTAAAAGTTTTTAAATATCTACGATTGTGTCCAGATCAGATTAATTTAAGATGAAAACGGGAAATCTTGGTAGAAAGTATCCAGAAAAAGAACATAAAATGTAAGACAGTCTAAAACTTTGTGCAGGGATAACTCATTAACTGGTCTTAGTTCATTTCTCATTTTGCTTTCTTCATCTAAGGAAAGCTGTCCTCTTCTGAAGAATTTTCAAAAGGAAGATATTTTACATGCCCATAAGGGAAAAAAAAAATGTTATTAAAAAAAAAAAGAAAATAAACACTGCCCATTTAAAGACTTGCATTAATCTTAAACATAAGACAAGTTTCTTATATTATTTCAAAGCATGATTTAATGTTCTCTTTATACTTACAACACACCTATCAACCAAAAACAGACGAAGTTTTAAAGAATAGTAAGTCCACCTATATTGCAATGTTGAATCAGCACCAAGAAAGCTATAGCTTTTAACGATACCATGTACTCTGGAAATGTGATAGCCAAAATTGGGGCTATCAAAAACAAAATCTGTACTTTTTCCAAAGAAATATTTTATTTGCAAGTTTAAAAATGCTGCTTTCTTTCCATATGGAAAATAATGTTCAAGTTCCATTAAGGCATAAAATGGTGACAAAAATGATAGTTTTAACATTTAATAGCCACAAAGCAAAATTTTAAGCATTTACTCATAAGAATGTGGTTTAATTTCTAAAATCTGATTGTGATCAGTCTTGCTTCCTTTCTCAGGGCTTAAGGTTTGGATTTCGAGTGGAGGTGAGGGAAACTAAAAATCAGAACAGCAAATATTTCATTTCTGACGGCAAATATAATCTTGTTTCCTTCTGAATTAATTAAAAAAAAATTTTTCTTCCTCTACTTTTCATTTATAACACAAAATTGAAAACATATTACACAAAATTTGTTTTTTGCTTTTTCCACTTAACATTTTCCTTTGTCTTTAAATATTCCCCCAAACTTAACTTTTAATGACTATATATGAGTTTTATGGAAATATCATTTAACTGCTTTTCTACCTTAGGGATTTTAAACTATTTCCAATCTTTTGATCTTATGCTGGGATGAAAATTCTTATGCATAATTATGTCTGTATCTCAGGTTATTACTTTAGAATAAATGCCTAGAAGGTAACTTACTAGTTCAAATAGTCTGACCATTTCAACAGCTATATATATTAACAAATTGCTTTCTATAAGCTTATAAAATTTACACTTTCATCATTTGAGATTGCTAATTCACTGTATATTCAAAAATAATACCAGATTTCCTCTTTTAAAAACCTATCAATTTTAAATGTTAAAAATAATATCACATTGTTTTATTTTATATTTTTATTGTGAGGATGAACTTTTTTATGGTTACGATACATATTTCTACTCTTTCAAATTGTCTGTCTGGCCTTTCATCCACTTTCCCATTACAGTGTTAGCCCTTTTCATCTTAAATTACTAAAACTCAATATAAAGGCATCTAACTGTTGTTTATGGCATCTAGAAATTTCTAATTTTTATGCTGTCAAACCAATCAGCTTTTTCCTTTGTGATTTTTCCACTATTTTTATGCTTAGAAAATCCTTTCCCATTTTAACATATTGAGATATTTTAGTTTCCCTTTTTTTTGCCATCTTTACATCTACATCTTTAAAACACCTGGAATTTATTTTTTTGTACAGTGTGAAGATAATGATTTAATATCTGGTATCATGAGAGCCCATTAATCATTATTTCCAAAACCTTCCTGCCTATTTTTCCAGATTAACTTTTAAAATCATATTGTTAGGCCCCCATCCTAAGCCCCACCAAAAAAAAATCATATAGATTATTATTGAAATTGCATTAAACTATAAATAAAAATCAGGAAGAATGTATAGAAGAATGTTAAATACTGGGGTTATCAGGTATCCTTATCTTGTAAATAATTTTCATAGAAATACAGTATCTCATTTGTTTAGTAATACATTGGCTTTCTGTTTCAGAAAGAATTATTTTTTTGTGGATTAGAGAAATAGCCTTCTATTTTTATTACTAAATATTTAACTGAATATAAATTTTGTACTTTGTCAAATGACTTTGCAACATTGTTTTGGGATGATGTACATGTGTGTATTATGCTTTATCCTACAGATCCCAAGTGTAAACAGATATCTTAATGGTGAGCCTTCCTTTACTTCTTGGCTTAAGTCCTACTCTTCACAGTATATTATTCTTTAATATGTTGATTATTATGAGTTGCTTGTGCTTTAGTTCATTTTTTTTTTTTTTGTATGTAACTGTTTCTCATCTAGAGCCTTTCTGAAGATAACTTCTGTATAACTATTAAAACACCGATGGTTACTATTTTAATTAGACGGTCAACGTCTTTACTTCACTTATATTTTTCCTGAGCATCATTCATTTGGAGATTTCCAAATTTTAGTGTTGTACTATGCACAGTATTCTAATCTTTAAAATCTCACCTGCATTTACTATTTACATACTATTTTTTTTCTCATTTGGTGTATTTATGATTCTCATTTTTCCTTTGGTTTTGGATCTTAAATATTTGTCTTATATTTCCCACCTTCCCTGTACCCACCAAGAATCGGCTATTTGATTAATGTATCACATCTGCTTTTTTCCTGCGGTCTAACTTATTTTCACTTACTTGCAGAGTGTATCTGAAGGTGTTTTGTGTTGTTCTGTGCTATTAACTGAGTTGTTAATAGCAACTTACTGTGCACATACCCTGGAGAAGACTGCTGTGCTTTCTAATCATTAATTCATTCATTAGAAAGGTCATCACAATCCAACTACGAGTCAGAATCGACTCGACGTCAATGGGTTTGGTTTGCTTTTGGTTATGATTTACTGCATTTTTTGGAATTTATTTTGAATAATTTGTTAATGTTTCAGAAAGCAAGCTAGTAACTAAATCTGGTCTTACAAAACTAGAAACTACTTAGATTGTGTTTTTCCAGAAGATACTGCTCCAGTGTTTTATACTGTTACATTCTCAGTACTATGTGAGCCGAACACTTCAAAATAAATTTAAGTATGGGGAAGGAACAAATTTAATGTTGGAAACCATAATTTTTAATACAATATAAATACAAGCAATTTAACCTTATTGAAATTAGGGAAAAAATATACTTCAAAAACCACATGTTTCTTTTTAGGAGTGATACTCTGTGGTAAAACTCAATACTTGTATAACTGGTATTCATGCAGTCTTGCAATTTGCCCTTCTTTCCTTGTCCATCAGATTCTCTGGTATATGGTTACAATAATTTGTCTTGCATTTTTCCATGCAATTTGGGTTCGTTTTCTAGAAATGCTGATTAATTACATTCATTGTTCACTGTGAAACTTGTACGGACATTTCTATAAAAGTATTTTCTTTTAAAATGCACTTTCCATATTAAACATAAATGGGGAGGGAAGACTTGTCTAAAAATGTTAAATATCTTTAATTTTGGCTCCTGTGATTTACCCACATCCATAGATGACTCACTCTCTCACACGCAAAACCTCTGAATAGAACTATTAGAAGAGTTTCTAACGACAACTGAGTTCATATTGTCAAACACGTAGCCATCATGGTACAGGGAGAGTTTAGAAGACGGAAAAGGAGAAGCTAGAAGCATCTTACCTGCTTTCCATCCAGTGTGCAGAGCCTCTTGACCACTCCTGAGTCTAGTTTAATGGCTTCAGTGATGTCTGTTAAGACCTGTTCAAAGGAATGAGCAGTCTTTTTATTTAGAAGGATCCGCACTGCTTTTCTGGGCTTCACTCCACTTCGAATCACAGTCACTAACTTGGGTTTGATGAAATCTTTACTTTCTTTCACTTCGCTTTTCACAGAGGAGGTAGCAGCCAAGGATCGAGTTGCCCCACCCTTGATGTTCACAGACCAGTTCGGATTAATATTTTTGGTGTAATCGACTTTACGAAATGGTTCGTTGGATGCACACACGTAACTCTCACCTAAAAAGTAAAATCAGTTTCATTAGTATGGTTATCCTCACCATAGAAGCATTTTTTTTCTGAAGAACAGATGCCAAAGACCTAGAAGCGAACTCCTAAACTTAAGTTCACTGAGACAGGATTTACGCCCTTTTTCTTTGGCATCCTCCCTGCCCGCTTTCTTTTTAATGGCACCTCAACTGGCTTTAAGGGAATAACATGAATGACAGAGTGAAAAGCACTGGACCAAGAGGGCAGAGTAAGACTTGGCTTCTATTCTGACTAAATGTGTCACCTTGGATAATTCACTTCTTTACACTTTGTTTCTTAGAATCATTATCTGTAAAGTGAAGTGGTTGAACTAGCTGAACTCTAAGGTATTTCCTAGTTCTAAAAGCCTATTAAATAATCTAACTTAAAAATCTCATTCTGGAAGAATTATATCACGATAATATATTCATATAAAGAAATTATATTTTCCTCTTCCTTCCAATTACATATTTTAGTTCTAATCAAAGAATAATCACTACATCATAACATAGCTCACTAAATTATCTTCAGTTAAAGGATAATTTCCTCAATTAATGAAGTACTGGAAAAACAAAGAGTTTTAACAGCTCAAAAAACATACCTCAGAATGACACAGCTTATAAAGACAATGCTCTACATTCTACCTTGGTGAGTAGTGTCTGGGGTCTTAAAAGTCTGTGAGCGGTCATCTAAGATACTCCACTGGTCTCACCCCTTCAGGAGCAAGGGAGAATGAAGAGAACAGGATACAAGGAAAAGATTAGTCC
>NW_004443995.1:7143118-7155803 GCF_000243295.1 Trichechus manatus latirostris
GCAGAAGGGGACAAGGAAGCTGGTGATAGGGAACCCAAGGTTGAGTAAGGATATTGTTGATGTGTTGTGAGATTGTTAACCATTGTCACAGGGCAACATTTGTAGTTAACTGTTAAACTAGAAACTATTTAGTTCTGCAAGCCTTCATCTTAAGTGAGAATAACGGCACAATTCGAAGAGCGTAGTCAATGTCACTGAACTGTACATGTAGAAATTTTTGAAATGGTGTATCTTTGGCTATGTGTATTTTCACCAAACAAAAAAAGAGGTTGAGAAGTTAGAGGGTTGATATGTTGTGGGGTTGTTAACCAATGTTATAAAACAACATGTGTACTTCTGTTGCATGAGAAACTATTTGTTCTGTAAGCCTTCACCTGAAGTACAATTAAAAAAAAGAAAAAAAAAAACATACCTCAGGCATTTTTTGTCTCTTAATTAAAGGAGTAAACAGACAACCTTTTCTATATCTACTCAAAGGAGAAAATATATTAAGTAGTTAAAATGATGCACTCATTATACAGGGAGCCTTCTGCTTAATTCTGAAGTACAACATAAATGCTGTGCTATTTGTAAATTGGTTTATCAATTCAATGTTTTCATTATTTTTTAAGCTTCAAAAATATATGTTGGCATAATTTCTCTTTCAGGAAATTCAGAAGTCATTTAATTCATTGAGTCTTGACTTTTCCACCTATAAGATAAGAGGGTTACACTGTAAGATTTTCTCTAAGATATCTTCTAACTCAAAAATAAGCCTTTTTTAAAAAAAAAATTCATTATAATAGTCTCATTTTTAATGTAATAATATTATAAGGTAAGCCTTAAATGTTGGGAATGTTTTAAAAAAAATAACCAAAATAGTGAAACGGAATTCCTGAGGAAAACCTATTAATGTAAATATTATATTTAACTATTATCACTATAACCTAAATTTAGCTATTTGAAATCCTGAGAAATGGAGAACTTTAGGGACTCTCAAAGGCACAGGAATAAATCAATAACAGATCAGACACACAGGGAAGGTCTAAAAAGAAGAGCAATGTCTTCTATTTAAAGGTATAATTAAGCTACTGCCCAAGATACCTAGAGAACCAACCACAAGCTTTAATATTGCTTCCACACCAATAACCTGAAATCTAGCCCAAGCATCACCAATGCAAGATTTTTCAACTATATGGGTTTATCCTAACTCTTTTTTCCAGTATGATCATTTGGGCAAATGACATATAATTTTAAAAGTAGGATGTATCATATGTATGTATTAATGAGCAAAAATAGTTATGATTTTGCTCTAATTTTAAGTAACTCTAAAAGTAACTCTCACATCAAATAGTTCTTTATCTATTATGAAAATATAACTGTACATTCTGATCCAAAATATAAGATGGCGAGAAAAAAGGACTCTCAGCAATAGAAAGTGGTTTTTGTTTTTAAAGGGCAAGGAGAATAAGCTAGGAGGATGTCCTTCCCAATATAAAGAAAAAAAACAATGACAAAAAAGAGGCAAAACAAAAGCAAATTTAATATATCAGATTTCCTTGATCAACCTGGTCCCTGCATAGCTGACGCACCAACCAGGACAGCTGCCTTTTAAATTTATCTGCATGTTGCTTCCTTACATGGGGTCAGAATGTCAGAATGAGAAAAGGTATAGAAAACCTCACTTCTAATGCGTTTGGTTATGGGCAGAGACACATTTTAACTCCTCCCTCCTTCATAATGTTTGTAGACCAGCTCTATGATAAATATGTGAAAATTCTCAACCAGGGCTGGCAAACGCCTGCCAGAGAGTGCCTCATACCTCTTCCCTGCACCCACGGCAGACACAAATAATAGATTATAGAATACTCTCTGTTAAGCCTCGACTCCCCCTCACACTATGTGCTGAGTACCTACTATGTGCCAGCTCATATGCTAGGGGCTGACATATGAAACCCACTTCGGCATCCTTGCACCCAACATTTCAGAACATGGTTCTGGGGTCACATCTGTATTTCTGTAGACAGGGTGCATAAATCGCTACAGTACTGATAGATGCATCATACCTTGCTAAAAACAGCTATTAAGATACTCAAGCTAGCTTCCCTTGTATGTCCCCACCCAGACCACACAATCTTCTGATTGTAATTCTGTCACTTACATAGATTTGCCTACAGGGAGGGAATATGATGACAAAAGAATTTAAGATTTTGGTTCCCTGTGTAGTAATCGCTCTTGCTGCTAGTCAGTCAATAAATTATTATTCTCTGTTAGATACTACCCAGAATGTTACAAGATTGATTAGAAGCAATTAGCCCCTCCTATAGGGTTGCTATGAGTCAGAACTGACTCGACAACAACGGATTTGGTTTGGTTTTTGGTATAAGCAGGTTCATGCTCCTGTAGGGATTCTTGGTTAAGATGCCTTACAACCTCCCACTGCTCCCTTTCTCCCTATCCTGGTGAAGCATCACTTCCTACTCGAACTACTCAACTAGAAACCTAGGTCTCATCCTTCAGTCTTCTGGCTCCCCTACTTACTACACCTTATATCAAGTACTGCCCATTCTATCTTCTAAATAGTTCTTAACATGCCTCTCCTCTCCACCCACACTGTCATTCACTTCCCATCTGGATCAGTGCAAAGAGTCTTCTGTTTTTCTGCTCATTCCCCTGAAATACGACAAGTGGCAGCATATTCTATGCTACTGATACAGCTGAAGAAGTATACCCTAAAACAATGAGTCTTAATATACTGATAAAATACTACATAAGAGAATTTAACTCTTGACAATTATATGAAAACTATATTCACCAGAACTACAAGGAAAGAATAAGCTCTCATTAAAAAAATTAGTTACACTAGAATATACATATGTATTATATATATGTTCTTTATATATATACACACATATTGTGCACATGTATATGCATATATCTATGTGCGTGTATGGCAAAAAAACTGAAGTTGTCAAGGATTTCATTTTACTTAGATCTACAATCAATGCCAATGGAAACAGCAGTCAAGAAATCAGACGATACATTGCATTGGGCAAATCTGCTGCAGAAGACCTCTTTCAGGTGCTAAAAAGCAAAGACGTGACTTTGAGGACTAAGGTGCGCCTAACCCAAGCTATGGTATTTTCAATCACCTCACATGCATGTGAAAGTTGGACAATGAAAAGGGAAGATCTAAGGAGAACTGAATGTATTTGAATTATGGTGTTGTTGAAGAATATACCGTGGACTACTAGAAAAACGAACAAATCTGTCTTGGAGGAAGTATAGCCAGAACGCTCCTTAGAAGTGAGGATAACGAGACTTTGTCTTGGATGCTTTGGACATGTCATCAGGTAAGCCCAACTCCTAGAAAAGGACATCATGTCTGGTAAAGTAGAGGGTTAGCAAAAACAAGGGAAACCCTCAAGGAGATGCATTGACTTGGTGGCTGCAACAACAGACTCAAACACAGCAATGACTGTGTGGATGGCGCAGGACAGAGCAATGTTTTGTTCTGCTATACATAAGGTTATCATGAGTTGGAGCTGACTCAACAGCAGTTAGCAATGTGTGTGTGTGTGTGTGTGTGTGTGTGTGTTTGAAATATAATGCAGTCCCTGATATCTGAGCTGATGTGACATTCACAGCTAGGCCTCAAAGTTATTACTAGCTAGTCTGACTCTCAGTCACGCCACTTTGCTTTTCTGTTGGACATAAATAATCTCAAAGAAAATTTGCATCAAACCAGGTCACTCTGAGACTATAATATGTGAAACAGAAACAAGTTTACCGTTCAACCCACAAAATACCAAATATCCCTTCTCTTGATAAACGAATGACTGCTACTTGTTTCCCAATTATAGCTTTATCTGCCATCTAGTCTGCCTTCCCTATAGATAAGATTCAATGAGCTACCCCATCAGAGAATTGCCTTAGTCTTCTGACAGCACTGAATACAGAGCAAGTCCCCACTTTCTTAGATTCTCCCTCTAATTACCCAACCAAAGCCCAACTCCTTTAAGTTCTAACACCCTCTGACTGAGACACCCCATGGTTTTTTACGATACGCATTCTCTTTCACTGCTATGACTAACTATAACTCATTGTTCGACTACAGGTGTCCGCCTGGTGGTCTTTGGCTGAGGGAACTGACACTGACACACACACACACACTTTAAGAGTTCTTTGACCAAAAGAGATCCGGGAAAATTACTTTGCAAATTGTGATAATGTAAATACTACACACAAAGAGGATTTGCTTTTATATAGAAACAGAATAGAGAGAAGCGTAAGGTGGTTATATAACTTAAAAGAACTATTTTCAAGCATGCTATGGAATCGAAAGTCTCTTTCAACTTCCCTTAAGACTCCCTCCAGTGGCATAGCTATGGCTTCTTATAATTCACATTTGCTCAAAAACACACATCTTTGCATTACTTTATATTTAGCAGGTTGACAAAAGAAGTGTCTACAATTATGCATTACATCTGGGGATTTGTTTAGGAGGCCATTCACTTCCGTTATCCAACCAACCAAACACACTGCCTCCTATTTAGGAGGTAAGAAGCCATTAAAAGCACAGAACTCTGATTTCTTGCTCTCTGAAAGGATTTATTCTCATGAATTTATTTCAATCTATGCCAATTCTTCTCACTATCTCAGTAACAGAGGTGTCCTCCCTCTATGCAAGGCTAATTCCTCTACCAGGACTTGGAACCTTCCGAGGATCATGCTGAAGTTTCAGGGACATTCTTCTTCTCTCCTCTGTGTGACTAGACAGCCCTGCCTACAGGATTATATGCAAGTGTTTCCCACCTTAAACACACACACAATCCACAACCACCAAAACGTCCCTATATTCACTCCACATCACACTCTAGTGAATGCGCTTCAAGCTTCTATTCACCACCTAAAGAGCAGTCCTCATTTGTTGCTTCCTCCCCCATTATTTGCTCTTCCACCCCTGCAGCATCACTTCTGTTCCCTGCACTTTACTGCCTGAAATGTCTCTCGCTTGATCCCCAAGCACCTCTTTCCTAACTGCCTGTCGTGGTTATCTAGTGCTGCTATAACAGAAATACCACAAGTGGATGGCTTTAACAAAGAGAAATTTATTCTTTCACAGTCTAGGAGGCTAGAAGACCAAATTCAGGGTGCCAGCTCTAGAAGGCTTTCTCTCTCTGAGGCTCCTGGGGAAGGTCCTTGTCATTAATCTTCCCTGGTCAAGGGGCTTCTCAGTGCAGGGACCCCAGGACCAAAGGATGCACCACTCTCCTGGCTCCTGTTTCTTGGTGGTATGAGGTACCCATGTCTCTGCTCACTTCTCTCTTCTATATCTCAAAAGAGATCAACTTAAGATACAACCTTATCTTGCAGATTGAGTCTTGCCTTATTAATGTAACTGTCTCTAATTCTGCCTCATTAACATCATACAGGCACGATTTACAACACATAGGAAAATCACATCAGATGACAAAATGGTGGACAATCACACAATACTGGGAATCATGGCTTAACCAAGTTGACACACATTTTTGGGGGACACAATTCAACCCATAACATTCCATCCTTTGTTGTTGTTGTTAGGTGCTATTGAGTTGGTTCCAACTCATAGGGACCCTGTGCACTACAGAATGAAACACTGCCCAGTCCTGTGCCATTTTCACAATTGTTGCTATGCTTAAGCCCATTGTTGCAGCCACTGTGTCAATCCATCTTGTTGAGGGTTTTCCTTTTTTTGCTGACCCTCTACTTTACCAAGCATGATGTCCTTCTCCAGGGACTGGTCCCTCCTGATAACATGTCCAAAATACGTGAGATGTAGTCTCACCATCCTTGCTTCTAAGGAGCATTCTGGTTGTACTTCTTCCAAGACAGATTTGTTCATTCTTTTGGCAGTCCATGGTAAACGCAATATTCTTCAACAACACCACAATTCAAAGGCATCGATTGTTTTTTGGTCTTCCTTATTCATTGGCCAGTTTTTGCATGCATATGAGGCAACTGAAAACACCATGGCTTGGGTCAGGCGCACCTTAGTTCTCAAGGTGACATCTTTGGTTTTCAACATTTTAAAGAGGTCTTTTGCAGCAGATCTGCCCAATACAATGTGTCATTTGATTTCTTGACTGCTGCTTCCCTGGGTGTTGATTGTAGACCTAAGTAAAATGAAATCCTTGACAACCTCAATCTTTTCTCCATTTATCATGATGTTGCTTACTGGTCCAGTTGTGAGAATTTTTGTTCTCTTTATGTTGAGGTGTAATCCATACTGAAGGCTGTGGTCTTTGATCCTCATCAATAAGTGCTTCAAGTCCTCTTTACTTTTAGCAAGCAAGGTTGTGTCATCTGCGTAACACAGGTTGTTAATGAGTCTTCCCCCAATCCTGATACCCCATTCTTCATACAGTCCAGCTTCTCAGATGATTTGCTCAGCACACAGACTGAATAGGCATGGTGAAAGGATACAACCCTGACACACATCTTTCCTGACTTTAAACCATGCAGTGTCCCCTTGTTCTGTTAGAATTACTGCCTCTTGATCCATGTACAGATTCCTCATGAGCACAATTAAGTATTCCGGAATTCTCATTCTCCACAATGTTATCCATAATTTGTCATGATCCACACAGTTGATGACTTTGCAGAGTCAATAAAACACAGGTAAACATCTTTCTGGTATTCTCTGCTTTCAGCCAGGATCCATCTGACATCAGCAACAATATCCCTTGTTCCACATCCTCTTCTAAATCTGGCTTGAATTTCTGACAGTTCCCTGTCCATATATTGGTGCAGCCACTTTTGAATGATCTTCAGCAAAACTTTGCTTGCATGTGATATTAATGATAGTGTTCGATAATTTCTGCATTCCGTTGGATCACCTTTCTTGGGAATAGGCACGAATATGGATCTCTTCCCGTCAGTTAGCAAGGTAGCTGTCTTCCACATTTCTTGACATAGATAAGTGAGCACTTCCAGCACTGCATCCGTTTGTTGAAACATCTCAATTGGTAGTCCAATCAATTCCCTGAGGCTTGTTTTTTGCCAATGCCTTCAGTGCAGCTTGGACCTCTTCCTTCAGTACTATAGGTTCCCAACCATACGTTACCTCCTGAAACAGCTGAACATCGATCAATTCTTTCTGGTATAGTGACTCTGTGTATTCCTTCCATCTTCTTTTGCTGCTTCCTGAGTCGTTTAATATTTTCCCCGTAGAATCCTTCAGTATTGCAACTCGAGGCTTGAATCTTTTCTTCGGTTCTTTCAGCTTGAGAAATGTAGAGTGTGTTCTTACCTTCTGGTTTTCTATCTCCAGGTCTTTGCACATGTCATTATAATATTTTACTTTGTCTTCTCAAGCTGCCCCTTGAAATCTTCTGTTCAGCTTTTTTACTTCATTATTTTTTCCTTTTGATTTAGCTACTTGGCGTTCAAGAACAAGTTTCAGAGTTTCTTCTGACATTCATTTAGGTCTTTTCTTTCTTTCCTGTCTTTTTAATGACCTCTTGCTTTCTTCATGTATGATGACCTTGATGTCATTCCACAACTCGTCTGGTCTTCGGTCATTGGTGTTCAACACATCAAATCTATTCTTGAGATGGTCTCTAAATTCAGGTAGGATATACTCAAGGTCGTACTTTGGCTCTTGTAGACTTGTTCTACTTTTCTTCAGTTTCAACTTGAACTTGCATATAAGCAATTGATGTTCTGTTCCGCAGTCGGCCCCTAGCCTTGTTCTGATTGATGATATTGAGTTTTTCCATCGTCTCTTTCCACAGATGTAGTCAATTTGATTCCTGTGTATTCCATCTGGTGAGGTCCAAGTGTACAGCCACTGTTTATGTTGGTGGAAAAAGGTATTCACAATGAAGAAGTCGTTGGTCTTGCAATATTCAATCATGCGATCTCCAGCATCATTTCTATCGCCAAAGCCATACTTTCCATCCTTTGGTCCCTCAAAACTCATGCCCTTGTCACACGTTAAACATATTCAACCCACTACATCATAGCAAAAGTCTTAAATCAACTCCAAGTCCAAAATCTCGTCTTCTGCAAAATTCTTCTTCATCTGTGAAATCTAGAATACAAGTTATTTGCTTTCAAAGTACAGTGGTGGAACAGGCACAAGCTAGACATTGCCATTACAAATGGGAAAAATTGGAGGGAAAGAAGGCGAGGTACCAAGCAAGTCAGCAGAACACATTACATTAGCCCTCAAGGCTTGAAAATAATCTTCTGTTCTCTGAGACCATTTAGGCAATGATCCTGTCCTCCAGACTCTGGGTGTTGGCCACACTCTCCTGATTCTGAGTGGAGGCCCCACGGTCCTGGGCTTCAGCTCCGCCTTCCAGGCCCACTGGGATGGCAACTCTGCTCTCTCGAATTTAGATAGCTCCATTTTCCTAGTCCTTCTGAGTGATGACTGTACCCTTTCAGAACCCAGAGGTTGTGGCCATACCCTTGGAGACTGAGGCAGCTCTGCTTCCTGTGTTCCTTGTCTTTCTTCAGCTTCTGCTTCCTGTTTCCTTGGCCTCTTGGCACTCTGGGTCTCACCACCATCTGCCCTGCTGGGCAAGTGCTCCAAAGCTCTTTGGCTCCATCAATAAGTGCCTAGATGCACCCCACTCCGCCAGTAAACTTACGGCCAGTGTGGTGGTTAAGATTGTGTGTCAGCTTGACTGGGCCATGACTCTCACTGTTTTGGCAGTTGTATAATGTTGTGATCACTTCCCTGTTGATAAATATGATGTGTGATCTCCCCCATGATGGAATCTACTTAGTGGTACTGGCAGGGGCAGCGCTTTGGGCCTCTCTGCCCTCTGCTGCCTACTTCCTTCTTGCTTGCCTTGCCAAGGCTTTTGGCTTGTTCTGGATCCTGCAGCTGCTTCTTATTCGTCTGACCTCCAGTTCTTGGGACTTGAGCTAGCAGCTTACCTGCTAATCTTGGCCTCACCAGTCCTGCAGATACGTGAATCAGGAGAAGCCTTGCGATCTTGCCTGCCGATCTTGGGATTTTTCAACCGTCACAGCCTGTGAGCAAGAGCCCTGCTCTCCAACCTGTCAATCTTGGGTTGGCCAGCCCCTGTGGCTACATTAATCAAGAGAAGCCTCTATCCTGATCCACGGACTTGGGATGTTCCAGCCTCTACAACCTTGTGAGCTGTTTCCTTGATATAAATCTCTCTATATATACATATATTTATACGTTTTACTGGTTTTGCTTCTCTAGAGAACCCAGCCTACGACAGCCAGAAAGCATTCAGCTCTCTTGCTACATGGATTATGGGTTGGCAAGCCTAGCTCCACTGGTAAGTGCTTGGAGGCATCCCACTCTGCCAAGAAGCTTCCTGAGCAAAGGCACTCAGCTCTCTCTCTGTGGGTTGGCTCTAGGACTGTCTCGCGCTGGTCTCCTGGTTCTGCTGCTGCTGTTTTTCTGCTGCTGCTTATTGCAGTCTGCACCATCTCCAGTGTAACAGTTCTCCTCACTTCCTTCTGAATCCTCACCAGAATTGTCTTTGATGACCATAATTCCACCACAGTCTCTTCAAGTCAATAGTCTAGGCTTTTACTATTAGGCACTTTAAAACTCCTCCAGCCTCTCCATTCACAGTTTCAAAACTGCTTCCACATTTTAGGTATCTGTTAGACGAGCACCCCACTCCTAGTACCAAACTCTGTCTTGGTTACCTAGTGCTGCTATAACAGAAATACCAGAAGTAGATGGCTTTAACAAAAAGAAATTTATTCTCTCACAGTCTAGGAGGCTAAAAGTCCAAATTCAGAGTGCCAGCTCTAGGGGAAGGCTTTCTCTCTCTGTTGGCTCTGGGGGAAGGTCCTGGTCATCAATCTTCCCTGGTGAAGGAGCTTCTCAGTGCAGGGACCCCAGGTCCAAAGGACGCGCCATTCTCCTGGCTCTTGTTTCTTTGTGGCACGAGGTCCCCACATCTCTCTGGTTTCTCTCTTTCATACCACGAAAGAGATTAATTTAAGATACAGCCTAATCCTGTAGATTGAGTCCTACTTCATTAACATAACTGCTTCTAATCCTGCTTCATTAACATCACAAAGGCAGGATTTACAACACATAGGAAAATCACATCAGATGACAAAATGGTGGGCAATCACACAATACTGGGAATCATGGCTTAGCTAAGTTGACACACATTTTTGGGGGACACAATTTAATCCATAACAGTGCCCAAATGCACATCTTTCTGCCTAATTTCACTGATCCTTTTCTGAGGGCATCTGACATGAGTCAATATTCTCTTCCTACAAAACCCTTTTTTTCTTAGCAGCTATGATCTAATTTCTTTTGGTTTATCTTTTACTTCTTTGATTGATCCTTCTCAGTCTGCTTCTCAGGATCCTCTTCCCGCACTCATCCAGGCATCCCTCATCCTCCTTAGACTCTCTCTGGGCAGATGCATCCACACACATGACTCCAGCCACCACTTATACGCTGAGGACTAAAACATCTCCAGCCTTTCTCTTGAGTTCAAATCACTTATGACACATTCTATTTATAGATAAACTACATATTACTACATGCTTAAACTAGCTTCACTTTCCGTGGCTGATACCCTGACCTCAGACTCTCCTCTTCCTGAATCCTCCAACTCAAGTGAACGAAGTCATCACCTTACTGTCACTTAAACAAAAACCAACACTCCTGCTTCCTTCGCCCTCACACCACATTCAAAAAAACTGGCAAAACTGTTGAGTTAGGTCTAAATATCTTGGAATTCAAACCCTTCAAGCCTGCTTTTTCTTATTTCTCACTTGTACAAGATTAGTTAAGCTCCCTACTCTAAGTAGTTAAGCCTCAGCCCCTCATCATTCACATAGCTATCACAAAACGTAGACCTGATGTCTTCTGCGTGCTTCACTGTCTTTAGCACAAAGGTCAAACTCCTCCGCACACGGCACACTCACAAGACTCCAGTCTCATCCTCCACCACTTCCCCACAAGCCCCTAAGTTAGTGTCATACCTTCCAAACTCATCACACCCTCTTATTCTCATTCTTTTTTGTATGCCTGAAACAACCTTCCTCCTCCTCCCTGCTTGCCTCTTTTTTAGCAACGCATCAAGATTAAGTACCCCTGGCAAGAATATAAAACAACAGAAACTCTCATACACTGCTGGAGAATTTGAAATTGATTCAACCACTTAGGAAAATCAGGTTGGCATTATCCAGTAAAGTTGACAATGTATACATCCTACGACCCAGCAATTCACGCCATCCAAAATACTCTGGAGAAACCCATGCACACGGGCACCAGAATATATATGCATATGTACATTCATAGAAGTATTACTCAATAGCTAAAAATGGGAATCAATCCACATGCCCATCAACAAGAAAATGGATACACAGATTGTGCGACATTCATATAATGTATACAGTAATGAAAACCATCAAACAAGAGCTATATGCAATAGCTTGGGGAATTTTACAAACAATGGTGAACAAAAGATGGCAAAAGAAAACATGCAGTAGGATTTATTTATATGCAGTTCAGAAACAGACAAAATAAAACTAGTGATTAGGAATGACTTCGTAGGTGGTGAGCTATAAAGAAAAACAAGAGTCAGACTAGTGTTACCTCCAGGGGAGGGAACAGTTGTAACTGGGAAAGGATACAGAGAATGCATCTCAGATGCTGGCAATATTTTATTTCCTGACATGGCTGGTAGTCTCAAAGGTGTTCACTTCATAATCACTCACTGAGCTGTGCATGTATTATGAACTTTTCTGTAGATATATAATATCCCACAATTTAAAAATTACGTCACTCTTGGGTGCTCCCATTGTACACTGAACCTACAATGTGCTAATCTCTCATAATCATTTATTCTTCCTTCCAGAGGTTCTTAACGGGGAATAAAAAATAAATCAGGTGATTCTGCTGCCTAAGTACAGATGCCCAGGCCTCATATCAGCTCAAATGAACTAAAATCACCAGACGGCAGGGACTGAATAAGTGGGTAAGGTTTTTTAGTTTCATAAGTGATTCTGAAGACAGTCTCTGGTTACAAGCCACTTCCTAGACTAGAAGGTCTTTGAAAAAACTGACTGTACCTTCCTCATATTACTAGCATCTAGCACGGTACCTGGCATATAACAGGCATTCAAAACATGTTTGTTAAAGTAATAAAGAAAATGCATGTTTCTAGAATAAACTTGCATGTGTCATGTTTTAGATATGCATTACTTCTAGGTGAAACATCTGCAGAGTGCAGCTGTTACCACCAACTGACTTTGGGAGGCTCAGGGTCAGGCTTCTGAGAGCTCTCAGGCAGGGTCTGGGACACTATTAACTCACTGCCAGCCCATCAAAGGCACCTAGGAAAAGAAGCAGGATATAAAGGCTGCCTAGTATCTTTTTTTTTTTTTTTTCTGGTTTAGACCATCAAAGCATCAAGAGTCCAGAACTTTGCAGTCTAATAGATACAGCATGCCTTTTTTTTTTTTCAATTGTACTTAAGGTGAAGGCTTACAGAACAAATAGCTTCTCATGAAACACAAGTACACATGTTGTTTTATGACACTGGTGAACAACCCCACAACATGTCAACCCTCTAACTTCTCAACCTCTTTTTTTGTTTGGTGAAAATACACATAGCCAAAGATACACCATTTCAAAAATTTCTACATGCACAGTTTAGTGACATTGACTACGCTCTTCCAATTGTGCTGTTAT
>NW_004443995.1:7164414-7181570 GCF_000243295.1 Trichechus manatus latirostris
CTCCGTGAGGCTGCTTTCTCATACCCCGTTTGCTGGTCTCCGATGGGAGTCCAAGATGGCGGATGCGCACTGCTTTGGCTGGTAGGGGATCTCTGCATGAATCTTTCCTCACTCTCCGTTCCCTGTCAGTTTTCTCACTTCATTTGGTGCTTGGCTGAGTTCTTTATCTCTTCATTTGATGTTTTAGGGTTTCATGATTGTTGTATTCTCTGTTCAGCTTAGTTTTTCGGATCTGTGCTGTGGAGGGATGGCGTGGTGGTTCTGCCTAGAGCGCCATTTTGCCGGAACCCTCGCAGCATGCCTTTTAATCAATGGAATATAAACATGTTGTTTCTGTTAGTTGCCAATGAGTCAGGTCTGACTCATGGCTACCTTATGTTTTTAGTTGCTAAAGCATAATCCCTCAGGCATTTAAACTGTCAATTTACTGTAAGAAATTACAAATAGTTACATACAATCTCACGTAGTTGGAAATTCAACAACAGCATGTTTTAGCCAATTTTCTATCAGTTACTATAAAGTCTCTTGTCCATCTTTGTTATATTTACATTAACTAACATCACGAATTAGTTTTTAATTACAAACTATCTTGACATTCATAGAAAAAATTCAGTTAGACAAATTTGGACATTGGGAATATACCTAAGTCTTGGAATGAAACCAAGCAGTGAACCATATGATGAAAAAGAAAACTTGCTTGTAAGTCTTAAAGAGCATGAGTTCTTCAAGCTTAGAGAAAAGGCTACACACAAACACATAGAGAGAGACAGAGATTTAAATACGGTACACAGAAAAGGGAGGACAAAGTGGAAAGAAAAGAAAGCAAGGACAGACACTTTAGGTCTGACATCAGCAAAACTTTAGGAAAATAAATTATTCAGTGTTCAATCATTTCAGGAAGTAGCGTATGATCAAGAACCGATGGCACTGAAGGAAGAAATTCAAGCTGCACTGAAGGCACTGGCAAAAAACAAGGCTCCAGGAACTGACAGAATACCAACTGAGGTGTTTCAAAAAATTTTTGCAGCACTGGAGGCGCTCACTAGCCTATGTCAAGAAACTTGGAAGACAGCTACCTGGCCAACCAACTGGAAGCAATCCATATTTGTGCCCATTCCAAAGAAAGGTGATCCAACAGAATGCAGAAATGATCAAACAGTATCATTAATATCATACACAAGTAAAATTTTGCTGAAGATCATTCAAAAGTGGTTGCAGCAGCACATCAACACGGAACTGCAAGAAGTTGAAGCCAAATTCAGAAGGGGATGTGAAACAAGGGATATCATTGCTGATCTCAGATGATCTTGGCTGAAAGCAGAGAATACCGGAAAGGTGTTTACCTGTGTTTTAATGACTGTGCAAAGGCATTCGACTGTGTGGATCATAAAAATTAGGGATAGCACTGTGAAGAATGGGAATTCCAGAACACTTAATTGTGCTCATGAGAAACCTGTACTTAGACCAAGAGGCAATCATTCAAACAGAACAAGGTGTAAAGGAAAGGTGTAAGTCAGGGTTGTATCCTTTCACCATACTTATTTAATCTGTATGCTGAGCAAATAATCCAAGAAGCTGGGCTATAGGAAGAAGAATATGGTATCAGGATTGGAGGAAGACTCATTAACAGCCTGCATTATGCAGATGACACACCCTTGCTTGTAGAAAGTGAAGAGGAGTTGAAGCACTTACTGATGAAGCTCAAAGACCACAGCCTTCGGTAGGGATTACACCTCAACATAAAGAAAACAAAAATCCTCACAATTAGACCAATAAGCAACATTATGATAAATGGAGAAAAGACTGAGGTTGTCAAGGATTTCATTTTACTTGGATCCACGATCAATGACCATGGAAGCAGCCGTCAAAAACTAAATGATGCATTGCATTGGGCAAATCTGCTGCAAAAGACCTCTTTAAAGCGTTAAAAAGCAAAGATATCACTTTGAGGATTAAGGTATGCCTGACCCAAGCCATGTTATTTTCAATCGCCTCATGTGCATACGAAAGCTGGACAATGAATAATGAAGAGAGTAGAAGAACTGATGCCTTTGAATTACGGTGTTGGCGAAGAATACGAAATATACCATGGATTGCCAGAAGAATGAACAAATCTATTGGAAGAAGTACAAACAGACTGCCCCTTAGAGGCAAGGATAGAGAGACTCTGTCTCACATACTCTGGACGTTATCAGGAGGAACCAGTCCCTCGAGAAGGACATCATGCTTGGCAAAGTAGAGGGTCAGTGAAAAAAAGGAAGACTCTCAATGAGATGGACTGACACGGTGGCTGCAGCAATGGGTCAAACATAGCAACAATTGTAAGGATGGCACAGAATCGGGCAGTTTCGTTCTGCTGTACATAGGGTCGCTATGAGTTGGAACTGACTCAATGGCACCTAACAACAACAACAAATATTTTCCTAACTTCCAAAACTAAGGGGGAAAAAAAAAACTTCCAAAGGAATGTAACCAAGGACAATAAATTCAGGTATGGTGTATCTACAAGATGGTTAGATGTCCTTCATCAAGTACAGCATTTGCGGGATTGTACTACTGGGTAGATTATAATATGCTTATCTCCGTCTAAAGCACATCATAGCTGAGCTCCCAGACCTAGCTAGTTAATAAAAACACAGATTAAAGGAAAAGTAAGGCCAATTTTACGCCTGAACATAAAGAAAATGAAAATCCTTACATTTGGGCCAATTAACATCATGATAAATGGTGAAGAAACTGAAGTTGCCAAGGATTTCATTCTTCTTCGATTGACAGTCAATGCCCATGGAAGCAGTTGAGAAATCAAATGATGTATTACATTGGACAAATCTGCTGCAAAAAGGCCACTTTGAAGTGCTAAAAAATAAAGATGTCACTTTGATAACTAAGATGCACCTGACCCAAGTCGTGATATTTTCAATCAAGTTTATGCAAAAGCTGGAAAACGAGAAAGGAAGACCGAAGAAGAAACTGATGCATTTGAACTGTGGTGCTGGTGAAGAATACTGAATACACCATGGACTGCCAGAAGAACAAACAAATCTGTCTCGTAGGAAATATAGCCAGAATGGTCTTAGAAGCAAGGATGACAAGACTTTATCTCATTTACTTTGAACATGTCATCAGGAAGGACCAATTACTACTGGAGAAAGATATTATGCTTGGTAAAGCAGAGGGTTAGCAAAAAAGAGGGAGGAGACCATCCATGAAGCAGACTGACACAGTGGCTGCAACAGTGGGCTCAAACATAGCAACGATTGTGAGAGCGGCACAGGAATGGGCAACGTTTCATTCTATTATACATAAGTTTGCTATAGTCAGAGCTGACTTGATGGCACCGAACAACAACAACAAGGATATTGTATTATTCTGTTGCAGCAGACAACTTAATTGGGTCTTCTAACCAAACTGTACAGTGCCCAGAACTTAAAAAGTGCTCTGACCTGGCCTGGATGCTGTTACTCATGTGCTGTGTCTCAGGATCATCACTGTCACAGTCACAAAATGAGTATGATGACCCTTCCTGCAGGGCAGGGATAGGGACACAAAATGAGATATTTCACCTCTAAGATCAATGCTCTTTCAACACACCTGAAGGCAAGTGGCTGAACCAAGTCATCTCCTAAGGTCACATCCAGCTGCAAGGTCTAGGATTCCGTATTTTCCACTAAGAAAGGGGTACAAAAGCTACTTTCTACGTCTGAATATCTATGAAGAAAGAGGTGTATCCACAAACCCATGATTCACCATTGAAACCTGGGAGGAGATTAAGACCAAAGAAATCAGTTAAAAGTAAAAACAAAAAACCTATTCACTAACCAAAGAGCTTTATAGTTCTTTCTCACTGAGAAAGAAATTGTATCTAATCTCCTGCTAGGATGGAACCTAGAGTTCAGATGCATTTCCATAATCCACAAGAGTTCACTTAGGGAATTTTAATTTTGTGCTTATTTTGATGATAAAACTTATATTTAATACAACTAAATGACATGCTCACAGTAAATTAAGGCCAGAGGACATCATGTTACTCTGCAGGAATGAAGGTTTGTTAGCAGTGCAAAACCTACATCATTACCTGCCATACCAAAATACGGCGTTCAGTACCCTGGTCATGCTGAAAACACCAACTTAGCTTCAGCAAAACAGTATTTGTACCTCTCCACTACTAGTTTACATTTTATTGGTTGTGCTGTTTTGTTTGTATTTATGTTGTTAATTTGTCTGGCTGTATCAGTGTGTAAGACCTGTATGCATAAGCACACCTACCTTCATATATATAAATATTTAAGTGAGAATGTAATCAAAATAACTGAGGCAACACTGGGCTACTGCAACTTGGCTGTTAAGATTTTTATATTGTTTTTCATTTTTAAATGGCCTGAACATTGCTAAAGTTGGAGAAACACTGTAATCTTAAGGAAACTGAAAGAAAGACACAGACACGGACTTTCAAACTGAAATATGCCCATTCAATAATGTTTGTAAATAAACAGAATCAGTGAAAGTCATGAGGGATTCAGAAACCAGATGTTTGTCCAGAAAAGAGATACTGTTTAGGGGAGAGGTAGGAAGGAAAAATAGTAGAGGAAAACATGACAGCTGTCTCATAATACCTAAAGGGCTGCCATGTGGAAGTGGATGAGCGCTATGAAACTCTGAATGGTGGCCCTAGAACTAGTGATGAAAAGTTACAAGGACACTGGTTTTGCTGAGGACTGCTACCATTTATCAAGCAGTCACTGCTCGCTAGGTCTCTGCTGTTTATATACATCATACAACTCGTGTGGGACCTTCCAGCTACTGGTCTTCACCACTAAACTAATAAGAGGCACGTCTATATGGGGCTATTTCTCAGTTCTTTTCCCCAAAACAGGAGGCTTGATGAACACAAGTATAACCAGTAGTAAGGTTCTATAGCCCCTTTTTCTTTCTTGACTCTTAAAACAGATGAGGTAGAATACTGCTGACTAAAGAGACCAAGATGATGGGCAAGGATACTGGAAAAGAAAGCAGAAGTCACTGCCTTTGAGAAATGACTACCTTGTTATTACTTAAAAATTAGCAAAGTAATCTGAAGTTTGTAAAAAATATAGTGAGAGATGAGAGAAACAAATGCAAATATTTAAAAGCTTCCTACTGTGACATTTTAATTGCAAGTGATTATAATTTGAAAAACTGATACAAATAAAAAGTAATATGGTAGATCATAATTCTTGACCATTTTAGTCACTTTCTTTGAGATGTGTTGGTAATGTCATAATGTAATCAAAAGACTTAATAAACTGATCTTGCCAAATCAGTATTTTCCCGTTCCTTTGGTTTACAAGTTACGAACTTCTAACAAATTACAACACGATTAGTATGCTGTTTTAGGTTGCATGTGCCATGACAAACAGGACAAAATACCCTGGATTAGGATAAAAATTAAAGCATTTCTTAAGGAATGAAAGCATATTCATCTAAATTCTGATCTTAAAACATTTCCAACTCATAAAAGTAGAAAGTTACCAGATTGTGGTAAAACTAAGTATGAAATAAATCAGCTAAAGACAATGCTTAAAATAAGAATAAATGTTAAAGAGGAACAAAACTTAGCACTAACTGTGGCAGAGAAAAATTATTAGGAGGTTCAGGATAATGCAGAGGTTTAAAAACATGCATAGGAAATAAAGGTACAGAATTTGATCAGGGTAGCTGTCCAATCAGAAAATCAAGCCAGGCATCTCACACTACTGAAATTAATTATTACAAAAATAAAACTACTACAACTTAACAACAAAAAGACAAAAAATTCAATTAAAAAATGGGCAGATGACTTGAACATACATTTCATCAAAGAGGTTTATTCAAATGTCCAACAAGCCGGGCAGGGCCAAGATGGTGGAGTAGTCAGATACTTCCGATGGTCCCTCTTACAACAAAGACCCAAAAAAACAAGTGAATCGATTATATATGACAATCTAGGAGCCCTGAACATCAAAGGCAAAGTTGAGGAATCGGACTGAGTGGCAGGGGGAGGAAGAGACGGTTCAGAAGCAGTGAGGAGTTGCCAGACCTGACCTGGTGGGAACTGGCACCCTGCAGGCCAGATCCGCTGGTGCGAGTGGTGAGACAAGCAGGGGCGCTAAGGATGCATTTTCCACATAGGGAGAGACTGAGTGGCACTCAATCAGCAAAAGATAAGTACACATGTCTAACCTAACACGCAGATTAAAAAATACCTCTTTAGGAAAAACCTCTCTCCCATTTACTGCCCCCTCCCCGCTCTGCACCGGGTCCCAAGCTGGCTTCAGAGATTGCCATGTCCCCTGGGCCAGAAGTAGGACCCGTCATGGTTTGAATTATGTCCCCCAAAAAATGTGTGTATCAATTTGGCTAGGCCAGGATTCCTAGTACTGTGTAATTTTCCTGTATGTTGTAAACCTGCCCCTATGGTGTTAATGAGGGAGGATGGGTGGCAGTTGTGTTAGTAAGGCAGGACCTGATCTACAAGACTGGATTGTGTCCTGAGGCAATCTCTTGAGATATAAAAGACAGAAGTGAGCAGTGAGACAGGGGGACCTCAAACCATCAAGAAAGCAGTGCCGGGAGCAGAGCGCATCCTTTGGACCAGGGTCCCTGCGCAGAGAAGCTCCTAGTCCGGGGGAACACTGAAGAGAAGAAGGCTGACAGAGAGAAAAAGCCTTCCCCTGGAGGTGATGCCCTGAATTTGGACTTTTAGCATACTTTACTGTACAGAAATAAACTTCTCTTTACTAAAATCATCCACTTGTGGTATTTCTGTTATAGCAGCACTAGATGACTAAGACAGGACCTGTCACACGCCCTGAACCATTCTCCCGGCCGTGGAGAGGGAATAAATTAACAAACACGAAAAAATAATCTGCTAGCTCTCCTAAGCTGGGAATTTACAGTAGGCACAGCTCCTTTGCTTAGGCACAGGCATAAGGGGTCCATGGACTTTGAATGCCTTCCTCCCCTGCACAGACCTGTATGGGGCCATTTCAATAGCATAGGGCATCATTACCACAGTACAACAGGGTATATACCTGAAGCCTAACTTCAACTGTATCAGCTATATGGTGGAGTGGCAGGTTCATGACATTTGACACTGCTCTGCCCATTAAGCAGGGGCCTCACCTATCCAAATCAGAGGCATGAAGACTGGTGGCTCCACCCATGCCACCTAACCACGTACAACAGGGGTCTGAGAATAAGTGGTGCCTCCCAGTCCTTATAGTCAACAGCACTGGGTGCCCATAGTCTGGCTGCAAAACCCACCCACCTATGAGCTCTAAGAAACAAAGACATGCTTTCCTCCCAGACACTCAGGGGCAGCTGCAAGCCCCCTGCCTTGCTCAGCAAGTGACCCCTTACTGCAGCCAGACACCTGTGGCTACCGAATCACCCCTGCCCATCTAGGACTGTAGGTGAGAGCCCGTACTACACACTTGGTGACCGACTACCTGGACACCTGAGCTGAATCCATATGAGAAAAGTAAACGGACTCCTGGGCACACATACCTAGTAACAGATCTAACCACCTGGTGACAGGACATTAGAGCTTCAAAGCCACCAATAATCAAACTCGCTCACATGAGCAGCCTATTTGGGCATATCAAAATAAAACAAGAAGCTAAGACACAGTAACCAAACATAAAAAAAATATAATAACTTAATTGATGGCTCAGAGACAATAGTCAATATCAAATCACATAAAGAGGCAGACCGTAATGGCTGCAGCAAGCTCCCAAAACAAAGAATCAACAAATCTTCCAGAGGTAGAGAACTTCCCGGAATTACCACAGGTAGAATACAAAAGATTAATATACAGAACTCTTCAAGAGATCAAGAAGGAGATCATTCAAAACGCAGAACAAGTCAAGGAACATACAGACAAAGCAACTGAGGAACTTAAGAAGATTACTGAAGAGCATAATGACAAGTTTAACAGGCTGCAAGAATCCATAAAGAGACAGCAAACAAATCCAGAAGATTAACAATAAAATTTCAGAATTAGACAACTCAACAGAAAGTCATAGGAGAACTGAGGCACTGGAAGTCAGAATTAGTGAGATTGAAGACAAATGTACAACAAGCACATGAAAAGATGCTCAACATCATTTCTCATTAGAGAGATGCAAATCAAAACCACAATGAAATACCACCTCACCCCTATTAGAATGGCAATGATCAAAAAAAACAGAAAACAATAGATATTGGTGAAGTTGTGGAAAACTGGAATCCTCATCCATTGCTGGTGGGAATGTAAAATAGTATAGCCTCTATGGAAAACAGTTGGGTGATTCCTCAAAAAGCTGAACACAGAACCAGCAACCCCAATCCTAGGTATATAACCAGAAGAAGTAAAGGCAGGAATGCAAACAGAAAGCTGTACATCAATGTTCGTTGCGGCACTTTTCATAATAGCCAAGAGATGGAAACAACTAAAATGTCTATCGACAGATTTAAACGGATAAACAAAATGCAGTATATACACACAATGGAATACTCCAAAACCCGTTGCCGTTTGGTCGATTCCAACTGATAGCGACCCTATAGGATAAAGCAGAACTGCCCCATAGGGTTTCCAAGGCAAATATTTACAGAAGCAGACTGCCATGCCTGTCTCCCGCAGAGTGGCTGGTGGGTTCGAACTGCTGACCTTTCAGTTAGCAGCCAAACACTTAACCACGGTGCCACCAGGGCTTCTATAATGGAATACTACTCAGCCATACAGAAAAATCAAGTCCTGATGCATACCACAACATGGATGAACCTTGAACACATCATGCTGAGCGAAATAAGTCAGTTGCAAAAGAACAAATACTGTATGATATCACTTATAAGAAATAAGCAAATATATAGAAACCAATGATTATTAGTGGTTACCAGCAGTGGAAAAGAGGAGGAAAGGGGTAGTTTTTTCTTAGGAAGTAAAGAGTTTATGTTAATGGTGGTGGAACAGTTTGGAAAAGGACAGTGGGAATGGTTGCACAACTTGAAAAATGCAATCAATGTTACTGAACTTAACATGTAGAAATGGTTAACATGTTTTGTTACTGTATATTTTCACCACAATAAAATTTTAAAAAATAAATCTACTGCATCTTTTCTCTTGAAGAAAAAAAGCTTATTTAAAAACTGAAATATGAAGGGCAAGGAGTATTTGCTGTAGTATAAACTTATTCCTTTCTGCAAATCTGGCCAACTGTCCACCCAGCTATCTTAACTAAGAAAAGATTTTTAAGAGCACCTACAGCCATATTCCCATTCATTTAATGTCTTATATGTGTCACAAGGGTAAAATTAATTCTATAAATAACATGTGCCAGGAGTATTTGTTGTCTGGGACAGCAGATGAACAGGTATACAGGTGTTGAAAGAGTACCACCTAAACCTGTGTAACTACATCCAAACATAAAACCTTGCCAACTTTTAAAGAGGGATGTGGAGCTAGATAAAGCCAACAAGAACATTTGTCTTTCCCACCCTCAGAACCATTTCCCAGGGTCACTGAATATCAAGTGAAGGGAGAACTTAGCAAGACAACTCTGCAGACTTTGAATGGATAGACCTCACTTTGCAGGTGTATACAATAACATGTTCTCCTTCAGGAAACATAGATAAAACATACTGATGAGTTTTTGCAATCTTCATTGTCCAAGTATGTCTTAGTTATCTAGTGCTGCTACAACAGAAATACAAGTGGATGGTTTTAATGAAGAGAAGTTTATTTCCTCATAGTCAAAGTAGGCTAAAAGTCCAAATTCAGGGTGTCAGCTCCAGGGAAAGTCTTTCTCTCTCTGTTGGCCTTCTCATCAATGTTCCCCCGGACTAGGAGCTTCTTTGCGCAGGGACCCTGGTCCAAAGGACGTGCTCTACTCCTGGCACTGCTTTCTCGATGGTTTGAGGTCCCCCTGTCTCACTGCTCACTTCTGTCTTTTATATCTCAACAGATTGCCTCAGGACACAATCCAGTCTTGTAGATCAGGTCCTACCTTACGAACACAACTGCCACCCATCCTCCCTCATTAACATCATAGAGGCAGGTTTACAACATACAGGAAACACACAGTACTAGGAATCCTGGCCTAGCCAAATTGATACACACATTTTTTGGGGGACATAATTCAAACCATGACAAAGTATAAACAATCTAATGTAACCTATGTAAATCCCTGCTGTAAACTGATGGACCCCCACGTCCTCACAGGCAGAACATAGCAGTTAAGAACATAGAAGTTCAAAACCCAGAGAGAAAGGGTTCAAGTTCCAGCCCCACCTCTTACCATGGGTGCAAGCAGCAATTTATTTATCTAAGCCTCAGCTTCCCCATGTGTAAAATGGGTTAAGATAAAGCAGCAAGTATTTTACAAAGCATTAGAAGAGTTAAATGAGATAAAATTGGTACCTCAATGACTGTGCACAAAACACCTAAGGATAAACAGCAATCATTGCTATCATTTAACAGACTAAGAAAAGTACTCCTAACCCACAGGGCAGTGGCTTATCAGTAGCAGTAGCAGAGATAAAAAGAGAAGTGACAGGGGCCTGGGTAGGTGGGGATGGGGAGAAAGAGACCTAGCCACTTGTGCAGATTTGAATCAACAACCCTAGCCCCACAGGCGATGAGGAGAGCAGTTTGAAAATCACTTCCTAGGGAAATCTACTTTCCTTTATTTCACATCACAGGATCATAAAATGTTTATATCCATAATTTAAAATCTCATAAAATATTGATCTTGTTTTATAACTATAAGAATATCTACTGTGTCATACTCTAATCTCATAAAGGCTCTCCCAAATACTTTCTTCCCTCAACTCTTTACAATTTTTTACTCTTCAAATGAAAATTTCTCCTCCCATTACCTCTTGGAAGAGCTTATTATGCGGCTGTATTACAGCACATCTGATTTTCCTTGTTTTAAGGAAATAAGATGAAGTGAACAATCAAATGTCTATAAATAGGTAATATGGAAGAGTCATTCTCTCCAGAATGATGAGTTAGCACAGAAATTCTTCAACTATTAAATTTTTGATTTATTTAAAATAGAACCTAATTTACTATACAAATGTAATATACGTATTTCACAAATATTTAAAACAACATCATTAAAGCTTATTTTAAACAAAACTCCCCATGTCAACTAACAGACTTAGAGGGAAAATATTTTCTGGGTCATTTATGCAATTAATTTACCACATGTCTAGTGCAAAGGATGGAGCCCTGGTGGCATAGCGGTTAACAGCTAGCTCGGCTGCTAACCAAAAGGTCGGCAGTTCAAATCCACCAGCCACTCCTTGGGAACCCTACAGGGCAGTTCTACTCTGTCCTATAGGGTCGCTATGAGTTGGAACCGACTCAGCAGCACCTAACAACAGCAGCAGCGCAAAAGACAGACCCAATATACAACTAATTGGACTACAAAACAAAGTGTTACAACAAAGGTAAAGAAAAGTGCTGTGAATAGGCAGAGGAGAATGTTATAAGCTCAGCCTCAGGCCTCAGCTCTAATTTCTTGTCCTCTGAGAAGCCTTCTCCAATCATCCCAGTCAATGTGGTCCTCCTGTCCTGCCTCATTACCACTTTATTTACAGCACTTCAGCTGAAACTCTCTTACATGTCCACTTGCACGTTGACACTCTCCCCTAGAATGTGAGCTCTGTGGGCAGAGACTGTGTCCCTGACTCCTGGAACAACACCTGGTAGACAGTATGCCCTCAATCAACAACTATTTGACCAACTTCACAGAGTTCTTGGAAGAGACTTCATAAACCAAAAAACCAAACCAGCTGCCACTGAGTCAATCCCAACTCATGGCAACTCCAGGTATGCAGAGCAGAACTGCGCTCCAAGGATTTTCAAGGTTCAAAACCAAAAAAACCAAATCCATTGTTGCTGAGTCAATTCTGACTCATAGCAACCCTATACGACAGAGGAGAACTGCCCCACAGGGTTTCCAAGGAGCAGCTGCTGGACTGAACTGCTGGCATTTTGGTTAACAGCCGTGCTCTGTAACCACTGCACCACCAGGGTTAGGTGATATCTGAAGTGGGCCTTGAAGAATCTAGGACTTTGCCGAGTAGAGAAGCCTTTTCAAACCTAAAATTCAGCATCAATCTGCCATGTCCAATGACTCTATGTGCCTTTAATGTGTACATCTTTTGACTTCTATGTACAAATGTCTTGTAACTGATGGGTTTAAGTTTCTTTCCTCACAATAACAAGCTCCAAGAGTTTCAGTTTCTATCATTACTATTAAAATCTATCTTTCAGGAGAAGGGGGAAAAAAAAACAAACCTAAGCATAATCTAGGTTCTTGTGGAAATTTATTTTGACCTAAACACTTTCTCAGTAACTATATTTTGGTTTCTTTCCACCTTGAAAGAGGCTGGCCTAACCAAACAAGGGCAGCAAACTAGGTTTAGTAGGAACCTCAGAAATTTCAAGTGCTTGATTTCTTTAGAACCTTGTTTTTCTTAAATGCCCAAGTTAATTTAATAGAGGAATTAAAAGTATCACCAAAATAACTAAAATTCTCTCACATGCCAAAAATGCAATCTCTATTTATTGTTGACTGAGAAGTAATAGGTAGAAAGACAATAAAACATTTTACTTTGGAATGAGAGATGTAGAAATCAGTTTTGGGGGGTCCTAGCAAACACTTCATCAGAGCCCCACACCCCACTCCCTGGTTGGCAGTGGAACATTTGCAGCCTTGTCGATTTTCGGGAAGTCAGGTTCTAGCAAGGCAAAGCCAACCGGGGCCATCATACACTCAGTAAATAATCACGGACTCATGGTGATGTCAAGTGTGTCAAGAGTAGAACTGTACGCCACAGGTTTCTAATGGCTGACTTTTCAGTAGATCTCCAGGCCTTTCTTGCAAGGTGCCTCTGGGTGGACTTGAACCTTCAACCTTTCAGTTAGCAGTGGAACACTTAACCGTCTGTACTACCAGGGACTCCTGAGGTAGGGGAAGGTATACACTTTTAGACTAGAAGAAATCTAACTTAGAAGGGTGATCCACTCACCTCTCATTCTACAGAAAAGAAAACTGAAGGCCAGAGAGCTGAAGTGGTTTTTCTCACATTCACAGTTAGCAGACCTCAAGGCTCCTTGGTCTTATCTCTTCAGGACATCAAAATTTTACAAATATGACCAAAATGCACACAGAGGAACAAGACTCATGGAACAGAACTAAGTCTAGCAGTTCTCACCCTTAGCCGCTAACAGTAGAGCTTAAGAATGAGTCATCTGGACATCCTTAGTTGGCTACTAGAGGCACTCTGAGCCTGACAGGCTCATGGCTTCAGAAAGCTCAACTTGATTTTCCCAGTATTGATTTATAAGTCACAATCCTCCTCCAAAAGGAGGGTCCTGTCTAGTTTTAAAGAATAAACAGAACTACAACATCAACTTAGAGAAATTAATTTAAGCAGGAGGAGGTAGACCAATGGGCTGAAGACACTTACTGGTTTAGTGTAGCGCTGGAGAACGGCCAGCTAACACTAGAACACTGTTTTTAGTCTCCAGAGACTCTTAAGGTCAAGGGCAGAAGAAAAAAAATCCGGGTCATGCAAATTTCTTTCGTCATCTGAGTTCAATGGGATTGGGGCTCTGGATGAGCGTTGTGCCCTGCTATCTTGAGTCATCACTTTCTATTCTTCACTAAAGACATTTTTAGGGAAAAAAACCAACAATATCTCCTCACTACCAATTTCACGGAATGAAAAAAGCAGAGGAGAGAACAGTTAAATATAATCATACAAAAAATTGCCCAAGAGGATTTTAATTAAACATGATGAACTAAGATCAAATAAAGAAGCCGATTTTGGCAACATGAACAATACTGTAGAACTATTTTTATTGACGCAAATACAAACTTTACAGGTAGCTAATTAGTTCTTCTGCATGACAAATCTGAACATTCAAGCACACAATTTTAACTAAAAACTGAAAGTATTTAAATTCTGGAATGACTGATATTAAACATTGATGGTTATTTCTTTTCTTGAAAAATGCCATTTCTATAGAGTATTCCACTCATTTTGTGGGGAATTCAAGACTTACACAAAGATCCATTGTCAGACAGAATGCCTCTGACAAATAAGTGACAGGCCAAAATTTTCTTCTTTTGCAGTAATGTATTACACTGAATACTGTTTGAAACAAATGGGCAAGTGACTGGGCCATGGAAATATTTTTGTTGTGAAAATATCTATGTTGTAACTATATCATTAATATTATATTGTGATGTAATTTGCACTGTACATATAGTTATTTTTTCCCCAAATACCTACCCACCAAAAATCAGTGAATGATGACTGGAAGAAACATATCAATTGTTAATTTGTAGTTGAAAGTATAGTTTGACAATCAAACCCAGTGGATCAGCATCCCCCAGGCAGTGGTGGACACCATGTACACTATGTGCTCTCAATTAATGGTCATAATGCTCATCTTGGTCATCTTTCCTACGATGATAGTCCTATTTGGAGTACATCCATTTTATGTAGCAAATACATTGTTAATATTAGGTTTAAAAAGGATATTAAAATTGTTGTCTCATCTGAGACCACACCAGGAACAGCATCTCAAGCATGTGAGTAGTGCTTAAGCAACAGACATTGCCTTCGTCCTTTCTTAGGGCTGCTAATCTGACCTCGGGTCAGTCAGAAAATGGATTACTCCATTTTGAAATAGCTACACAAATGTTGTTTTTAAGTATTTAACAGGATTAAGAGAGGTGATAATGCCCTTTTTGAACACTGTATCTTCATTTTACTTATCCTCCTCCAGCTGTCTCCAGCTCCCAAGGAAGCCCTTAAAAGCAAGACACACAACCAACCAAGAGAAATGTGAAGTCACATACACATACAGACAGAAGAGACAATTTTGGCTGGGTCCTCACCTAGCTGGGGCAGGGAAAACTTCTTGATAAAAGTCACTAGAGAAACTCAACCAGTTTCCAGAGTCCTCAATCACCATGGCTACGTTAACTTATTAGAGTGAACCGTAGAAGAAAGAGCATATGCTGTAGAGTCAGGAGTTGAGGTCTGAATCCTGGCCACTCCAGGCGTGTATAATGAGGCATGTTGTTTAAATTTCCTCATCTATAAAATGGGAATAATGCCTTAAGAATTGCTGTGAGGATTAAAATGAGATAGTATAAGAAAAGCACTTTGCTCAATTTTTAGTTTCCTTCCCCGCCAAGCTAATACTGCTCTGACTGCCTGGACTATGCCATTTTGGACTATCTCCCATTAAGAAAGACACCATGAGAACTGGCTGTATGTAAATGTGCAGTCA
Source organism: Trichechus manatus latirostris (assembly GCF_000243295.1). Taxonomy (NCBI): domain Eukaryota; kingdom Metazoa; phylum Chordata; class Mammalia; order Sirenia; family Trichechidae; genus Trichechus; species Trichechus manatus. The sequence goes on from NW_004443995.1 coordinate 7,179,731, forward strand.
GCACATAATTATGGGTTCGGTCTGATCTTTCTGGGCGCTGTTTAGTATGGAAACAGGTTCTTAACTACTAATAATGCTTTTTCTCTCTAAAAATAAGATAGCTGTTGTAATAAACCAAGGATGACCCAACGTGCAGCCAGTCCCATTGAGTGAAGCAAGGCTGACACTCCAAGATTACTAATTTATAATGGGCCCCAACTACTGCAATACAATGGCCTGTAACTAACATCCTAACTAGCCACTCTCAGGGGAGGAGGGGAAGAGAGATTGACCTTGATTCGCCTCATTACCAACCAAATGTGGAAAACCCTTTAGCACAGGGGTTCTCAACCTTGGCTGCACATTAGAAACACCTGGGGAGCTTTTAAAACTCCAGATGTCCAAAACATCACAATACCTGTGGGTGGGGGGACCCCAGGCACCCGTATTTTTTAAAATCCCCAGTGATCCAAGATGCAGCCAAGGTTGAGAACCCTTCAGGATCACCCCTCCTGACCTCGTGTAACTTCTGCAGCAAACCAAGTCGGGAAAGACAACCTAGAGCGTTTCCCAACCACAGCTTTAGAGCGGAGCAGATACAACACGGTACAACAGCAGCCACAGGTGCCTGCTTCTGGGTTCACGCTGCAGTTAGAATTTACCAAATAGGGGCTTACCTAGGCCGCACGGGAGAGCCACTTTTTCAAATAGTTTACATTTCAACAAAATTAAGTTCACTAATCTGATGAGATGCCATAAACGCCTACATTTGCCTGTTAAGATTTTTTTTTTTCTTTCCTTTTTTTCCAAAAAGCAAATCTTGTGGGAAGGAAAGTCAGAGCATATGTGGGTGCTCCCTACACACATAGAGCCTAGAGAGAAGCAGACAGAACCATGCAATTCCCATGGCCGCCTAGAAACCACCCCACATCCCCCCTCCCCGCGACCCCAAGCGCAGGGCAGGCGAGTGAGCGCCGGGCCTGCGGCCAGTGCACCTGCCAGCGCACTGGGCCGCACCTGCCGCGCCGCGCCTTCCCCTCCTACCTTCCAGAAGCTCGTCCAGGCTGGTGACCTTCCGGCTGCCGTCGATAGTGTAGATTGTGCGGACGCCCTGGGGCAGGTTTACGTTGTCCGACAGGGAGCGGGTGAGCTCCATGAGGAGCGCATCGAAGGACCGGAAGCGGTCGCTGGAGATGGCAAACACCAGGCCCTTGAAGTAGCGGTCCCCATTCCGGTAGAAGCGTGCCTTCTTGGCCTTCTTCTCCGAGCTGAGGGCCTGCAGGGTCCGCGTGCGGTAGAAGCTGCAGTGGGCACTGTGTGCCGGGCTGGGGATGAGCCCATTCCCCTTGGGTCCCGAGCTGCTGCTGCCCCCGGAGGAGCTGGGCGCCCCTCTCCGAGACCCTGGCCTCGGCCTTTTGTCCCGTTCCTCAAAGTGCTCCAGCTCAATACTCCTGGTGCTGGCCATCGCGACTGTACCGGGGCTCGCCACTAAACACGTTCCTGTCAAAGCCCCCAGGCAGCCTAGTGTCACAGCGAGAACTGGTTCGGGGACGTCTGACTGTGAGGGGCCCTAGAGCGCCGGGACACCTCGCCCTGGCATCCCGCCCTCTCCTAGCAGGTGGGGTCGCGGAGGCACCAGCCGGCCCGCGCCTAAAAGTGGTCGCAGCGTTGAGCCGCCCAGCTCATTGTCCAGAGCGGCTCACTCCGTCCCTCCCGCCTGCCCGGGAGCCCCACGCCCCCCAAGGCGCCTCCTCCGCCCAGCCACGCCTCACAAGTCGCGCTCGGGAGCCGGCCAGGAGCGGCGAAGTTGGGCTGCTGAAGGCTCGGCCGCGGTCCCCGCTCGCCCCCGGCCCCGTGGGCG
>NW_004443995.1:7181765-7208966 GCF_000243295.1 Trichechus manatus latirostris
CCAGGCCCTGCCCTGGGGCGGTGCGTGCCGGCTCAGGCTGAGAGGCTGCGCGCTCCGGGACCTTGCTCCCACGGAGCCCGGCCCTAGCGGGAAATAATGCAGCTCGCCTCCCCGGCTGATGGCCGGCCCAGCCCACCGGCGAGCATCCGCCCACGGGCCCCGCTCCGCCGCCCGCCCGTCCCGCTGTCAGTGATGGAGGGGGCTTTCTGCGCCCCAGCGATGCCCAAATCTTGGAGCTAGAGAGAAGGGAAGGGAGCGACACGGCCTGACGGGTCTGCCGCTAAGGTGTTGCAGCGCGAGAGGAAGGGCTCCTCCTGGGTCCTAGGCAGCCCCGCCAGCAAACAGCAGCAACCCAGCGCGACGCGCGTTAATGGGCGCAGCCGCCGCACGCGCTCCGCCTGGGAAACGTAAACGCGCAGACTGGGGTGGGGGGTGGGGAAACTACAAGGGAAGGAGAGTCAGGGGCAGGGATCACGTCCCTTAGCCAGCCGCTGAATGAGGAACCGATGGCAAACTAGAGCAGAAATCCTAAATCTTGTTAAAATGTAGATTCTGATTCAGTATATCTAGGAGTGGAAATGCAAATTCTCAGCAGCGGTTCGAACTGGAATGAACCAATTCAAAGCCCTGTTTCCAACCACAGGCTATAAGAGTCAAATTAGTGCTAATTCTCAAACTTTAACGTCCTTACAAATCATGGGGGAGGGAGGGTCTGGTTAAAAAGCAGGTTCTAATTCAGTCAGTCTGGGGTGGGGTTTGAGATTCTGCGTTTCCGACAAGCTGCCAGGTAATGTCAGTGCTGCTGGTATTGGTACAATACTTTCAGAAACAGGAATTAAATGGCAAATTCCTTGAGGTAGGACTCCATTCAAGTACTGGTAACTGCAGATCCTATCAACTTTGTAAATGCCTTAAGTTGGGTGTGTATTAGTTTGTTTTGCTAGTACACTATTGTTGCTTGGAAGAAAAAAAAAAGACTTTGTCATCTATTGCTGCAGTAACAAATTACCTAAAAACATAAAACTAAAACCAGACCCATTGCCATTGAGTCAATTCTGGCTCGTAGAAAACCTATAGGACAGAGTAGAACTGCCCAGTAGGGTTTCCAAAGAGCGGCTGATAGATTTGAACTACTAACCTTTTGGTTAGCAGCAAAGCTCTTAACCACTGCACCATCTAGGCTCCACCTTGGTCTTATCTCTCTCTTAATCTAACACTTGTCTGAGTAAAAACTTTTGTACAGAGTACTTTGAAAATGGCTTCATTTCTCTGCTATAGACAATTCAAGAATTTCAATTAAAAAACTCTGCCATTTTTGCATGATTAGAAATGACTCCTTTCTGCCTTTGATACGTAGTAATTTGAAATTATGCACTATCTAGTGTGTGTGAAAATTTTGTTGGTGATAACCAAGAGAGGTCTTCTAAAAACCACTTAGAGCAGAAAAGCTGTACCATGCATAAACGAAAAGTAATTGTTTTTGTTCCCTATACTTCTGTTTGGACCACATGGGTTAGTAATGCAATTTCAATGCCTTTAACCAAGTGGTAACTCCCTCTCCCCCTGCTCACCTCTACATCTCCACCTTGACTAAGAAATACAATGCAAATTTTTATTTAGCATAATTTGTTTAAATGAGACTTCATCAAATACTACATTGTGGAGCTTTGCATAATGCATAAGCAGCCTGCTTTGAACAGCTTCCAACTTGCCTCGTGCTATTTCTGAAATGCCTTGGCTCCTCTTCCCTTTGGGCCAGAAACTTCTGCATCTAAAGGCAGTTTTCCCGTTACTCCATTACTTATTACATAAAGGATGTCTACGAGCTTTTTAGAATTGCAGTGTGTGGAGACTTTCTGCTGCCTCACTCTTTCATTGCTGTTTACTATGTGCCAAGCATTTCTCCCAGGAGTAAAAGTGATGAAACAACTATTTTCTGTTTAAGATGAAAAGACCTGGTGACCATGGACTTGAATTTGTGAAACAGAGTTATTTTTTATTTCATAATCTTTAATGATTATGAATTCTACCGTTCTCTGTCAAGCTTTAACAGAAAGGATATAGAGCAAAGTGGCTCAGAAAGAGACTCTCCACCCTGAGCACATAACCTGTACCCAGACTGGAAAAAAGAACCATAGGAACTGTTTCCTCGTTTGTTTCACCTGGGGAGCTTTGCTGGTCCTTTTTACCTGTGATTCTTACAGCACTTTACAAATACATATTAATAACTTCTTCGAAATACATATGAGGAAATGTTTAAAATGACCTTTTTGGGTTCAGAAAATTCAAATTAAGTACATGGGTTAAGTCTTTCAGAAGGTCCTAGTTTTTTTTTAATGAAAACATCAGTTGAGTTGAAGGAAAATTCAACTATGCATGCTTTAAATGTATATAGTACACCAACAAATATTTTTAATTGCAAAAGGAAATTATGGTTAAATAGTTCTTCTTATGAGTACATTTAACTAAGAAAAAGTGTCTAGTACAAAGAGTTCCACATTTTATGTTGACTCTGGATATTCAAAATTATATTCAGTTCTTTTGTTACTGACTAGTTCACCTGCAATAATTGTTAAACAAAAATAACAAACATTAAAATCATATAGTAAACTTTTTCTTAGAAACTTGCATTTTTTCTCTTAAATCTCCCTGTGAAAAAAAATTGGGCAGGTAGCAGCATCTCTAAGGAATCCTGGTGACACAAATGGTTAAGCACTCAGCTGCTAATTGAAACCCACCCAGCAGCTCCATCAGAGAAAAACCTGGCAATCTGCTTCTGTAAAGATTGCGAACAAGAATACCTTATGGGGCAGTTCTATTCTGTCACATGGGGTTGTTATGAGTTGAAATCGACTTGATGGCAACTAACAACAGTAGTATCCCTGCCTTACAGGGACCCAGGCACAGCTGAGTGATTTTCCACAATTATTTTAATAAAATCGAAAGTAAAACACTATGGAAAAGTACCATAATATACTCTTTTTGTTTCTGTAGAACCAAATTTCCCAAGCCCAATATAAAATTTATTCTTCAAATCTAGGCTTTTTTCCTCATTTAAAATTGAGAAAGAATTAGTTATCTTAAAATTGATCATGATATTAGTGGTTTCCTCCTTGCAGGAGCAAGTACTGAATGTGATAAATTTTGTTCATGTCATTCTACGTGATAGATTAAAATAATGACGTTTATGAGTATTTAAAGGAGAAGAAAGCTTTTGTGATGATTAATATGTAGTTATGACCTAGTTAACGAAACAGATCAAAGAATAAGAAAGATTAAGGAGCAGAGATAGTAATTGACTCCAGGGTGTGCTAAGTCTAGAAAGTGTTCATTTCAAGCTTCCAAAATTCATTAATCATGAAGAGGTCTATCTCTTTAGGAATTTATAGTTAAAAATTAATGATTCTTATCCTTACAGTCAGTTTATAATGCAAATTAACTGGTTATTTTAGGACAAATGTTCTCCACCCTGTACACATATTTGAAATATCCAAATGCTGGTAAAATGTATTTATCTTATTTATGGGAATAATGATACTACTCAGACTTGGTCAGTACCCTTTACTGAATCTATGTTCTTTTGGCTATGTATATAGATTCAAAAAAATAGTTTTTCTTTGGTACGTCCCAGAATCCTATCTGAAATCACTGATACTGACCATAATTTACTGTTCATGGGAAAGATTTGACACAAATACATCTGAGATTAAACATTTAAGGCGAAGAGGTATGTGCATGTGATTGTTGATTATATTTGTCATAATGTAACTGATATGTTCATCTTTAACAGTTTGGTAACAACATAAAGTTTGCTATTAAAATTAATACAGTTAATTATTATTCATTATTATACGACAGTAATAATAATTTTCTTCCTAGAATTTCCCCCTTCAGTAGTAAGCCAGTGAACTCCTGGGTTTTTGTTGTTGCTGTTGTTAGTTGCCGTCAAGTCAGCCCCCAACTCGTGGCAACCCTAGTACCACGACCATTGTGATCCATAGGGTTTTTATTGGCTGATTTTTTGAAATAGATTTCCAGGCCTTTCTTCCTAGTCTGCCTTAGTCTGAAAGCTCCACTGAAACCTGTTCAGCATCACAGCAACATTCAAGCCTCTACTGACAGACAAGTGGTGGGGCAGCACTGGAGGTGCACACTTGGTTCAAAAACTTAGTCCAATGTCCTCATGAAAAGAAATCTAGAAAATGAGTCAGACCTCCAGTGGGCCTGAGTCCCAGCTGCTGTTCTGTGTCAGGAACCATTACACCTTATACCGTCTGATGACTGAGGCATGTACTGTAACTCTGGACCCAGCAACAGTTCCAAAAGACATAGAGAAAAAGGAAAATTTCTCTCTCTTTCTGTCAAAACAGAGTAAAGTCTTGGTGCCAACTTGCAGGACGTCTAACTCAGAATAAGGGTCTGTTATAAAGTGACTTCTTTACCATAGTTCTGGCTTTCAGAGCATGGTGCAATGATTTTATTTAATTACAAATATGTAGAAAATGGGGCATGTTGAAGTAATTACAGATAATTCTTCTTTACATGTTCTTACATACCAGGGAAATTCTTGTGTGTAAAGAAAGTCTGGCTCTCTTAATCTCTTCAGCCTTCTCAGATTCCTTTCATAGACCTGTCACACCAGAATATGTAATATCATCATGGAAATACTGCCAACCAATATTAATAGCCCAGTTGTTCCTCTCAGAAGAACAACTGAAGGCACCTACCTCATTTCATGTAATTTAACAGCTTACTCACACAATTTGGTGAGAAATTCTTAAAATAACATAGAATGATAAGTAAGGAAGGGCCAGCAGAGAGGTACAATATGATGACCCTGATATGTATTTACACACAACTGCTTTATATTTTAATGAATCTTAATTCAAACATTGAGTAAACTTCTGTTGTTGGGCTTGTTGTTTGAATGGGTGGATAAAATTGGTCACTTTTTCTCTATTACTGGTCTGGTTAAAAACCTTCCTTCAAGTAAAAGATTTATGCCAGTGTAGGTTTTGTTGGTATAAAGTTGTTTGCTAAGGCTAATCTAATGTCTGCCCACAAGAAACTGTGGTCAATCCACCAGACCCCTATTAGTCTATAATTTTACGTCAAGGTTTCAAACACAAACAACAAAAAGACAACCAGATCATAAAATGGGCAAAGGACTTGCATAGACATTTCACCAAAGAGGACATTCAAATGGCCGCCAAATACATGAAAAGATGCTCAACATCATTAGCCATAGAGACGTGCAAATGAAAACTACAATGAGATACCATTTCACTCCCGCTAGGATGGCTAAGATAAAAAACAAACACAGGAAATAACAAGTGTTGGTGAGGATGTGGGGAAATTAGAACCGTTATCCATTGCTGGTGGGAGCGAAAAATGGTATAGCCTTTGTGAAAAACTGTGGCGGTTCCTCAAAAAAACTAAAAATAGAACTACCATGTTGTTGTAAGGTGCCGTCAAGTCGGTTCCAACTCATAGCTACCCTATGCACAACAGAACAAAACACAGCCCAGCCCTGTGTCATCCTCACAATCATTGCTATGCTTCAGCCCATTGTTGCAGCCACTGTGTCAATACATCTCCTTGAGGGTTTTCTTCTCTTTTGATGACCCTCTGCCAATCATGATGTCCTTCTCCAGAGACTGGTCCTTCTTGGTAACATGTCCAGAGTACATAAGACAGTCCCATAATTCTTGCTCTTAAGAAGCATTCTGACTGTACTTCTTTCAAGACAGATTTGTCTGTTCTTCTGGCAGACCATGGTGTATTCAATATTCCTCGCAACACCATAATTCAAAGGCTTCAATTTTTCTTCTGTCTTCCTTATTCATTGTCCAGCTTTCACATGCATATAAGGTGATTGAAAACACCATGGCTTGGGTCAGGAGCACCTTAGTCCTCAAAATGACATCTTTGCTTTTTAACACTTTAAAGAGGTCTTTTACAACAGATTTGCCCAATGCAGTATATTGTTTGATTTCCCTACTGCTGCTTCCATGGGTGTTGATTGTGGATCCAAGTAAAATGAAATCCTTGACAACTTCAATCTTTTCTCCACTTATCATGATGTTGCTTATTGGTCCAATTGTGAGGATTTTTGTTTTCTTTATGTTAAGGTATAATGCATACTGAAGACTACAGTCTTTGATCTTCATCATAAGTGCTTCAAGTCCTCTTTGCTTTCAGCAAGCAAGGTTGTGTCATGTGCATATTGCAAGTTGTTAATGAGTCTTCCTCCAATCCTGATGCTGCATTCTTCTTCATATAGTCCAGCTTCTCGGATTATTTGCTCTGTGTACAGATTGAATAAGAATGGTAAAAGGATACAACCCTGATACACACCTTTCCTGATTTTAAATCACGCAGTATCCCCTTGTTCTGTTCAAATGACTGCCTCTTCATCAATGTACAGGTTCCGAATTAGCACAATTAAGTGTTCTGGAATTCCTGTCATTTGCAATGTTAGTCATAATTTGTTATGATCCACACTTGAATGCCTTTGCATAGTCAATAAAAAACAGGTGAATATCTTTGTGGTATTCTCTGCTTCAAGCCAAGTTCCATCTGACATCAGTAATGATATCCTTCATTCCAGTCCCCTTTGGAATCCAGCTTGAATTTCTGGCAGTTCCCTGTTGATGTACTGCTACAACCACTTTTGAATTATCTTTAGCAAAATTTTACTTGCATGTGATATTAATGATAAAACCTGTTGCAGTCGAATCGATTCTGACTCATAGCAACCCTAAAGGACAGAGTAGAACTGCCCCATAGGGTTTCCAAGGAGTACCTGGTGGATTTGAACTGCTGATCTTTTGGTTAGCAGCCATACCTCTTAACCACTACACCACCAGGGTTTATTGTTTGATAATTCCCACATTCAGTTAAATCACCTTTCTTTGGAATGGGCACAAATATGGATCTCTTCCAGTTGATTGGACAGGTAGCTGTCTTCCACATTTGTTGGCATAGACGAGGGAGCACCTCTGTTTGTTGAAACATCTTAACTGGTGTTCTGTCAATTACTGGAGCTTTGTTTTTCACCATTGCTTTCAGTGCATCTGGGACTTCTTTCAAAACCATTGTTTCTTGATCATATGCTACCTCCTGAAATGGTTGAATGTCAACCAATTCTTTTTGGTACAGTAACACTGTGTATGCCTTTCGTCTTTTTTTGGTGCTTCCTGCATCATTCAATTTTTTGCCCACAGAATCCTTCAATATTGCAAGTCGAAGCTTGAATTTTTTTCTTCAGTTCTTTCAACCTGAGAAATGCAGAGCGTGTTCTTCCTTTCTGGTTTTCTAACTCCAGGTCTTTGTACATTTCATTATAATATTTTGTCTTCTCAAACCACCTTTGAAGTCTTCTGCTCAGCAGCTCTTTGACTTCATGATTTCTTTCATTCACTTTAGGTGCTCTACATTCAAGACGAAGTTTCAGAATCTCTTCTGACATCCATTTTGGTCTTTTCTTTCTTTCCTGTCTTTTTAATGACCTTTTGCTTTCTTTTTGTGTGATGTCCTGTCATTCCACAACTCGACTGGTCTTTGGTCATTAGTGTTCGATGCGTCAAATCTATTCTTAAGATAGTCTCTAAATTCAGTGAGATATACTATTATTTACAATAATAACCAAAAAAAAAAAAAAAAAAAAAAAATATGTCTTTGAACTGCTTATATACAATCAAACACCTCATGGGATTTGGTTCCTTGGTTTGGAGGTTTAGGGTCATGATTTCATGGGACATCCCAGTTAACTGGCCTAATAATGTGTGTAGTGTTTATGTTCCACCTCCTAGTTTGTTGCATAGTTCCTGGGGCCTTAAAAGCTTGCAAGCGGCCATCCAAGTCTCAACATTTTGTCTCTATTCGCCTGGAGCAACAGAGGAAGAAGGAGAGTCAGCGGTAAGATGAAGATATGGAATGTCTGACTAATTGCCTCTATGAACAATTGCCTCCTCTGCCATGAGATCAGAATTCGATGGCGCCTGGCCATTTACTGAACATTTTGATCTAAGAGTCTATAGAAGAATCCTGATCAAAAGGGGAAAAATGAGGAATAGAATTTCAAATTCTCACGGATTCTAAACTTTTCGAAGCCAAGTGGGCTGGATGAACCCCAGAAACTATTGCCCAGAGATAATCTTTAAACCTTAAACCAAAAATATCTCCTGAAGTCTTCTTAAAACCAAACAATAGTTTAGCTTAACTAGTAAAAAATGTCTGCCTTGAGCACTATGCTCTTTTAAGAACTATCTATATGAAATCAAAGTGACAACAGCAACTCAAAAGATTAGATAGAAACCTTAGGGGGCAGTGAGCTTATGTTAATGGGGGAGGAACAACTCAGAAAAGGAGAGTGAGAATGGTTGCACAGCTCGAAGAATGTAATCAGTGTCATTGAATTGTACACGTAGAAACTATTGAATTGGTATACATTTTTCTCAACAACGAAAAATAAATAATTTTTAAAAAGTTTTCAAACATATGTGATATATAAAAATATTTACCCACATTTAATATCAAAATCTATTATAATAATTGAAGAGTGGCTTAAACACTTACTATTGAGGTTGCTGTTGCCATACCTTTTTAAAACACAGTTTTGTTTAAAGCAGATCAGTTATAAAAATCTCTGAATTAGATCACAATCTAAATGGTTATCAGTTGGCTGTGTAATTTTTTTTTTCTTTTCTTTTTTACTTTTAATCCTATCTGGTAGACTCCATATTATGTTTACCCTTAAATATTCTTTCTTTAAAAAATTATTTTTTTTTCTTTTTGGTTCAATTTTTTAAAAACTTTGTTTTGTTGTTATTGAGAATATACACAGCAAAACATACACCAACTGAACAGTTTCTACGCGTACAATTCAGTGACATTGATTACGTTCTTCGAGTTTTACATTCTCATCCTCCTTTTCTGAGATGTTCTTCGCCCATTAACATAAACTCACTGCCCCCTAAGATTCCTATCTAATCTTTTAGAAAGAAATAGAATTGGGGTATGTATTGAAGAAAGACAATTTGATGAATTGAATGTAGAGTATAAGAGAAAGAAAGTGTGAGCTATTGTTGTTGGTCACCCAGCATCTATTCCCCCTTCCCTTGGTGACATGTCCCTGAATTTTCCCCTGGTGAAACACTCCCCCACCACTCTCAGTCATGTGTTTTGGGAGGATTGACTCCACCCCTGCTTCCAGAGATGGGTATGTGACTCAGGCCCAGCCAGTTGACCACACGGAGCATCACATTCTTTTGACAACAGCAATTAACATTTACTTTGTTGCTTAGACCAAAACAAAAAAACAAAAAAACAAAATTGCATATATATCCATGTTTTCTTTCTTTCTTTTATACCTCACATCCAATTCACCAAATAGTCTTCCTTCAAAACATCCCTCAATTCTATTTCTTTCTATCTCTGCCATTTACAGAAACACCCATTCCATCACCTTCATCTCTCACCTGATCTGCCTCCAGCCCTTGTTTCACTACAGGATATTCACACAGTCAGAGTTGAATCTTCTAATACTTTAAGACAGATTATGCCACGCCTGTGCTCAAGATGCTTCTTTTGCTTTTCCTTACACTCAGAACAAAATCTAATATCCTTACACCATGACCAACCAGAGCCTACACCAGACCCTACATCACCTGAAGAGCTTATAAAACTACAGAAGCCTGGGCCACACCCCAAGAGATTTAACTGGCTGTGGGTGGGGCCTGGACATTGGCATCTTTTAGAAGCTCCCCAGTGTTCCTAACATTCAGCCACAGCTAAGAACCTGCCCTACATGATCTGGCCCCTGGCTACCTATTATACCTCTAATGCCATCACTCTTATCCTCGCTCACTCCAGATGCCCGGACGCCATGTTGTTCCTCGAGCATGCAAAGCATTATCCCACCTGAGGGGCTTTGCATTGCCAGATAAAGACATACCTGACCTCATCTACCCTGAACATTTTGGTTACGTGATCTAACAAAGCTCGTGTTTGCTCAAGCCCGTTTGAGTTTCATTTTCTGTCACCATCAACAGTCCTTTGTGACACATGAATCGATTAATTTCCCCGACACCTATGTCTTCTGTCTCTAGTTCATCCTGTATTGGTTGGCAGTTGGTTGAAACAGTCTTTCTAAATCATAGCATGGATCTTGTCACCCTTTTGTTGAAAAACCTTTAGCAATGAGTTACTTGAAGTGCTTTCTCTTTATCTAATTGTCCAAAAATATGTAGTCTGACTTCCATCATCTGGCTCTAATCTCTTAGTCTTCCCATAATTAATCCTTGTATATACACTTCAGCCAAAATGTACTACTTGCTTTTTCTCAAATGTCTTCTGTGTTTTCCCACTCTGTGCCTTTGTGAGATCATTCTGTTTGCTTTGAATGCCTAGCCCCTTGTCTCCACTTGTCAAATTCTTCTCATTAACCTCTTCCATGAATTCTTCAAAAATTTCAGCTGGAAGTAATTATTTACTGTAAAGTCTTCAACAGTGAGCACACTCCTTGTCCTTCTCCAATGACTCCTGTCATATCTTGCTAAGTATTATTAATAATATTTGTGCTTTATTGATGTTTGTATGCTTAAATTATATTAATTAACCAATCTTTATTGAGTTATTACAATGTTCTAAGAATTGTATAATTTGTGCCCCAAAGCAGCTAGTTATCTAGTAAAAGAGGCAAATATATCTTCTATCGATAGATTTTATCAATCAGCCATTATCTCTTCAAATATTTCATTTTATTCTGTCTATTCTCTCCTTGTTAAATGTAAGTTGGACCTTTAAATTTATTCCCTATGCCTTTTCATGTTTTCTGTTTCTTTATCTCTGTTGTACACTAAGGAAAATTTGTCCAAACCTATCTTCAAGTTTAGTAATTCCTTCTTCAGTTAAGTCTAGTCTGCTGTTTAACTCATTTATCAAGTGGTAAATTGAAGTGACTCTTCATTTGTATAAGTTCTCATTTTTTAAAAATTTTATCTTTTTTTCATAGCGACTTGACATTTGTTTATTTTTTTGAATGCCTTTTAAATTTTCAGATTTCTAAAATCATACTTAGGTTATGGTTTCTTTTAGATTGTTTTTCTAAATATCAAGTTATTAGACAGAAAACCTATTGATTATGTCTCTTGACTCTTTCTAATGCATTGTTGTGAATTTGTGCTTTGAGCTCGCCTTCAGTGAGGTTTCTTTTTATTTGGGTCATCCTATGCAGCATGGGTAGCAGTTTAGTGTTAGCGTCCTCCAGGTGTCCCAGAGGTACTACTGCCCCAGGACCGTGATAATTTCTAGGCTTAAGGTTTCCTGAAGGAGCAGGTAAATTGAAACTACATACTAATGAAGCCAACAGGCCTGGGATTTTTATTTCTTGTAGAAGACTTGTTTTCCCCCAAGCAAAGTTAATTGTCATTTTATTGATCTTTCTGGCTGAGATTTTTAGTCTGTTTTGGCCAGGATTGCAGCCTTTCAGGGTCCTGGCTTAATCTAAACATCTCAGTTCCTGCTCTCCCCATCAGGTGGACCTAAGACTTCTGTTACTGATGAGCATTAAAACCCTGGGCATTACTAAATCAATACTACTGCTTCCACCCACCCACCTCCAAGGATTATTGCAGCCTCAGTTCTCATATTTGTCAGTTTGGCTTTCAATTTCCTCTCTGGTTCTGGCATTTGAGGACTCCTTTTGTTTCTGAAAGATCTGCTAAAAGTTAATTTTTTTTTTGGTTGTAATTTATCCAGTGTTCTTCAGGGCTTATGATTAGAGGGCTTCCTCATTAGCTTAATTCACCAGATTACTGGAACCAGAACAAAAAGTAGATATGTGTCCAACTACATAATACTGACCCCACCAAAAGACAATATAATACATGCGATAATAAAAAAAGTGAAGGAAACCCTATAAAATTCAGAAAAGTGGTGATTAATTGTGATCACAAGGCTTGAGAAAGTCTTAATTGAATAATTAACAATTGAATTGGACTTTAAAGGATGGATAGGATTTTTACATGAAGCAGGAAGATGTTGGGTCTGGTGGTGGAAATTCCAAGCAAGGAATGAACAGTCATTTCTGGAAGTGGATTATAGTCTTCTGTGGCTGGATTTGGGTGGGGCCTAGTAGATGTAGCCTTGGGGTATGTGGCTGAAAACACTCCAGCATTCCATACAAGACCTCTCACACACAGCACTTTGTGTATCATAAGTGCTTGATATTTACTGGATAAATGAATGGATGTGAGAGAATGTTACCAAAGCAAGAAGTAGAAACTGAATATACAGACTTATATTCCATCTCACTGTATGTCAGTTTCTTCAGCTGTAAAAACAAGGGTGTAAAATTATATGACTCCTAAAATTCCTTTCGGTTCTAACATTCTAAGACAGTGGTTTACATAACTTAGTGCCGATCCTTCTGGAGCACTGGTGGCATTTGTTTGTTATTTAGTGCCCATCCTTAATTACTTCTAATTTAAGCAAAGAAAACATGTAGATAGTTTTTGTTAGGGATAGATAAATTTGATTGTCTATCTGCCATAGGGAAAGACAGCGAAGTGTAGTATTGAAAATGCTGTTTTAATGTTATTGGTCAGAACACAAAGGATCAAAGGCTGATCCATTACAGAACTATACTTTGATAACCTACTCAAAGTTGCTGCTATCCTGGGCTAAATAAAGAGACACTCCCTAGAAGTTCCTCTTTGACACTCCAGTTTTTAGAAGTCTTCTCTGTTGGCAGCTTTCAGTGTCTAATAATAATAAACAAAATAGGAAGACTTCTTGGAAGAAACATTCAGCAACGACAACCACAAAAATGTCAAAGGGAAACTCACTGGCCAACAAAAGGAAGAAAAATCTAGCTTCCTTCTATTGATTTATTTATTTTTACTTGCAGAGTTTTCTAGGCGTTGCTAGATAGAAACAAAAAAGGAAATAGGATAGTCAAGAATATTTTAGTTTGATCAAGTTAAGAGCTTGAGGATGGTTGCACAACTCGAAGAATGTAATCAATGTCACTGAATTGTACATGTAGAAATTGTTGAATTGGTGTATGTTCTGCAATGTATATTCTCAACAGCAACAAAAATAAATGACATTAAAAAAAAGAAAATTTTAGTTTTTCTTTGAAGTAAGTGAATACCCGCCTATCAATGCATCATTTAAGAATAATTTTTTAAAAAGAAAAAAGCCATTATGATTAATTTTTATGATAATCTACAATGTATTTATTTGCTGATTCATTCTTTTATCTAGCAAATATTTGTTGAACATCTAATATGTGCCAGATGACACTGATCTGGAAATATGATTTAACTAGTAGTTTCATATGGTAGACATTTCTTCTCTGTCAGGGGATATTATGGACTGACTAATTCAGTTTCTTTTTCACCCTTCTTCTAGTTTGGTTCTGCTAATAGGTGCATAACTGAAAGGGAGAGTGATGTGGAGACTGTTTTCCTAACTTTGCTTTATTCCATTGGCAAGCAAGGTTGTGAGATGTGAAGTTTTTTGGTAGTAATAGTACCATGTGTATTCTCTAGCTTTCTGTGTATCCAGAGGAGTTGTCATGGGAGGAAGCTGAATGCCACGTTCACCTTCCTGATTCCCACTTCCTGATTTCTCCATTACAGCTACAGCCATGTATTCTTGAACACAATTGTCCAAGTGGTGCCTCAGAGAAGTAGCTTCCCCAGTGAGTTGGCTCTAAGGAGTGGTCTTAAGGTTCATTTCAAGAGACCAAGCTCTGCCAAGGATTTTATTAGCACAAAATTCCATGTGTTAAATCCTTTTCTGCTTAAAATATGAAGAGTGGTACAGTGCGATGGATCGCTTTTTTTTGTGGCCTTTCTTGTCATGGTCTCGTAACTCCCACCCATGTGATTGGGCAGGACTGTGCAGATAGGGTAATTGTGGCCCACTAAGGGGACTGGTCAGATTTGCTATCCGCTGGGCTTAAAAGGAGCCACCCCAGAGGTGGGAAAGAGAGCATCCTACCACCACCAAGGAACAACAGCCAGGAGCGGAGACCATGTCCTTTGGACTGGGTATCCCTGCGCTGAGAAGATCCTGGAACCAGGAGACAGAGAAATAGAGAGATACGTCTTGAAGCTGTGGCAGAGAAACGATGGCAGGTGATGGCGTGGTGGGCTTCCTGGCCCACAGAGTGAGAAAGCTGAGTGCCTTTGGGCAGGAGCCTTGCTGGCAGAGTAGAGTACCTCCGGGCACTTATTGGCAGAGCTAAAAGAGCTTTGTAACAATTGCCTGAACAGGGCAGAGGCCTACGGTCAGAGAGAGGTGTGTCTGCGAGCACAGCTGAAAAGAGGCTGTCCTGATGGAAGAACTGTATCCTGAGCGTTCCTGAGCCTGAAATGTAACCTGTTACTTCCTTAACAAACCCCATAATCGTGAGTATTGCCTATGAGTTCTGTGTGGCCATTGCAATGAATTATCGAAACCAGCAGAGGAGTAGAGAGTGCCGTGGGAGGGACGGTTGGTGTCAGAATTGTTAAAGATGGCAGAGAGAAGAGGCATGTTTGACCTCCGCCTCAAAGGAATCAGCCTTGGGCTGTTGATCTTGATTCTCCTTCCCTCTTGTGAAATTAGAGGAGGTCAGACACCGCCACCATGCTGTTTTTTACAAGTGGTTTCTGTTTTCTGCACTGAATCCTGTCCAGTATAATCTACCGCCCCCTCCCCCACCCTAGTATTATTTAGGGATAATATAAGAACTCTTGGAGATGTGGCATTTTGGGCTATTTTCATTATAACAGATCCTGTATATTCAGTTTCTCTTTTCTTACCAAATATTGCAATGGAAATTAGAATATACATACATTAGGTGGTCACCGGAGTTGGGAATATGTTCCAGGGGTTAAGAGCACAGGCTCCAATTTGGACAACCTGAGGTTCCCCCAAGAGAATGTGAGCCCCTTGAGAGCTGGGACTTTGGTTCATAATGGTATCCCTAGACTCTAGAACAGTCTCTGGTACAAAACAGATCCTTACAATAATTTTTCTAATGAATTAGCTTGAATTCCTTCTCTAACACTTACTAGCTGAATTACCTGCCTGCACTGGAGAAACCTGATCCCCTGCTTGGTGTGGTTGTGTACTTATCAGGGGCCAGAGCTTCTGTGAGTCCAGGCAAGTTGGGCATGGGTATCAGGGCTGCCATAGGTCCCACTATTATGGTCATAATAGAGACTGTGTCCAATCCCAGCCTTCCCTCAAGGGACTCTGTATAGCTCAGGTAGTTAGGAGGAGATGAGTAGCAGTGGTTGGTTCTCTTCATTGAGCAAGCAGGTGGGGCCAAGTGAATCTGGGAGTGTGCATATACTGGGTCTAACTCACCCATTTATAGTCACATGTGGGGTATTAACAGTCAGATATACGGCTCTTCTGACAGTCTGTTGTTGTTCTGTGCTGTGGAGTCAATTCCAACTCATTGTTACCCTATAGAACATAATAGAACTGCCCCAGAGGGTTTCTTAGGCTGTCATCTTTACAAGAGCAGATTGCCAGGTCTTTCTTCCTATGGAGCTGCCAGTGGATTAGAACCACCAACCTTTTGGTTAGCATCCCAGCACTTAACGAGCTACCAGGGCTCCTTTCTGTCAGTTTTCATTCCCAGGTAAGAAGAGTGTTTAGGTGTCTGCTGATGGTCACATGATTACCATTGGCCAGACACAAGTATTATTCTAAAGAGACAAAATATTTTTCATCAGCTAAAATAGCTTCCCACCATGATACAGAGTAAAGATTTGGAGTATGACAGGTAAATGTTTCTCATACTAGACGTGTGACGTGGCCACGTTACTAGACTTTGCTAAGCTTCAGTTCCCTCAGTCACCAGGTAGTTGTGAAGATTAAATTTATTGATACAAAACACAGGATCTCCCCTGTCTTTTCCAGTTTGCAAGTAAACCCAGTAACTATTGCTCTCTTCCCTCTCCTCTGTGAGGATTGCTGATCCCTCACCTTACTTCACCTCATTGATTTGTGCAGTTTGTCACGCCTGGGAGATTCTCAGGCATTATTCATCAAGCACCTACTATTACAAAACACTGTGATAGAGGCTATGGGGGACACAAAGATGAATAATAAATAATTGAATAATAGTATTTAGTTGAATCATATGAAATTGTAGTTTTTGTAGGTCAAAAATGGTTGAATCATTCCAATATCATATGGTTTAACTTATTTACTCCTGAGTGCTCGAAATCCAGTATACACATGTAAGTACCTTGGGAAGGGCTACAACTGGATTATACACGTGGGTAAACAAGAAGGCAGAGTCCCTGGGTGATGCAAATGGCTAATGTGCTTGGCTGCTAACTGAAAGTTTGTAGGTTGGAGTCCACCAAGAGGTGCCTTGGAAGAAAGTCCTGGAGATCTACTTCCAAAAACTCAGGCATTGAAAAGCCTATGGAGCACAGTTCTTCTTTGACACACATGGAATCACCGTAAGTCGGAGTCAATTCAATGGCAACTGGTTAAAAGAGAAGGAAAGATTCTTCTGATGGGGAAGTTGTGAGAAGACTTTGTGGAATAGGAGGGGTTTACTTGGGCCTTGCCACCACTCGCCCTGTCAGTTTGTGGTATACTGTGGTGGCTTGGGTGTTGCTGTGATGCTGGAAGCTATGCCACCAGTGTTTCAAATACCAGCAGGGTCACCCATGGTGGACAGGTTTCAGTGAGCTTCCAGACTAAAATAGACTAGGAAGAAGGACCTGGCAATCTACTTCTGAAAAAACTGCCCAGTGAAGACCTTATGAATAGCAGCAGAACATTGTCTGATATAGTGCCAGAAAACGAGCCCCTCAAGTTGGAAGGCACTCCAGATACAACTGGGGAAGAGCTGCCTCCTCAAAGTAGAGTTGACCTTAATGACATGAATAGAGTAAAGCTTTCAGGAACCTTCATTTGCTGATGTGGCAGGACTCAAAATGAGAAGAAACAGCTGCAAATATACGAGGTGAATTGACACATTGGCTGCAACAATGGACTCAAGCATAACAATGATTTTGTGAGGATGACACAGAACCAGGCAGATTTTGTTCTATTGTACATGGTGTCGCTGTGAGTCAGAACCGACTCAACGGCACCTAATAATAACAACAACAACAACACTTGGGCCTTGAGCTGGCAGGTAAGAGGTTTGTCAGTTTTATAAGCTGAAAGTCCAAAGGAGGCATTACCTGTGTTCTGGACCAGTGACCCAGTCTACAGCTCATTTAGAAGAGCAGCTGCCAACAAGTGAACTTGGTGGGTTTATTTTAGAACGGTAAAGGTTGGCGGTTTGGACCCACCCAGTAACTCTGCGAGAGAAAGACCTGGAGAACTGCTCCTGTAAAGATTGCAGCCTCGAAAACCCTATGGGGCACATGGGGTCACTACGAGTTGGAAATTGGCTGAACAGCACCTAACAACAACAACAACAAAGGCATCTTGGTTGGGTTATAAGGAGGCAGAAAACCAGTTTTCCTACAAGGCAGGGTGAGGATTGCATATCTGTGGGCAAGAGCAGCAAGGATCCTCCAAGAACTCTTAAGTCTAATGAGACTTCATCAGCATCTTACTTTGTACACAAATTTGTATAATGATGAGAAATGTGGTAATACAACTGACTTCAAAATTAGCAATTAAGGCCTGTAAGCTGCAGGAGCTATTTTTAAATCAATCCAGGGCAGCAAAAACTAGCTAGCCACCTGCTAGCCTGGATGGGAGGATGAGATCTAAGTACCCATCATTTTCTAGATGCCCTGGGCACTGATGCAGAGATTGCCAAGCTCTTAACCACTGCACCACCAGGGAGGGCTACTGAGCGGAAAGCCACATGTTGAGCTACACTCCAGGGGCACACAAAGTGAGATGTACAGTTACCTTAATTTTTAAATTGTGGGTAAAATCCTCTTACTCTTTCCCCCAGAGAGGAGAAGGGGTAGGATTTTTTACTTTGTTTCACAAAATGTGTTGGTATGACATCTCTTCTAATTACTGTCTCACTATCATGGTATAATAATGGTTGCTTCGAAGACCAAGCAATAATAGATTTTGAGGAGTATAATACCCATGCTCTTTTGGTACATCTGTAATTACTACATGCATTCTAATTACAACGCTTCTTACCTAGATATTCCTGTTCTAGGAAAAAAAATTTAAAAAACTGTGCTTCTATTTCAGTCCGTCTATTTATACTCTTAGACGTAAACCTGCCTAGTGCAGCCTGGGCTCTGCCCTTGCTGTCACTACTAGCAGCCACACCAGGTGAGGAGGGCATGTAAATTGACAACAGTGCAGTGGCAGCTGTAAATTATTTAAGATTTCTGATACAAGATCTCGAATCTTGGAATCTTAACCCTATGATTCTCTAGCAAAGAAGCACCCTGCCCATCTGTGGGAGTGGGATGGTTTTTACCCTCATTGCTTAGCTTTCTTCTCTGGAATGTGTGTGGGTGGAGGATGGAGAAAAGCCGGGGTGGTGGAAGAGTGGGGGTCGAAATGAAGCTGGCATTAACCCATACCTACCCAACTAGAGTTGATTCATTTAATCTCCTTGCCTACTAATTTTTCAAAAATTATGCAGTAAAAGTCATAGGTTATTTTTAAAGTCTTGTTTACATTTTAAAATCTTAAAAAGCAAAGATGTCACTTTGATGACTAAGGTGCACCTGACCCAAACCCTGGTATTTTCAATCACCTTATATGCATGAAAAAGGAAGACTGGAGAAGAATTGAAACATTTGAATGACAGTGTTGGCAAAGAATATTGAATATACCATGGACTGCCAGAGAGTGAACAAATTGGTCTTGGAAGAAGTACAGCCAGAATGCTCATCAGAAGTGAAGATGGTGAGACTTCGTCTCACATATTTTGGACATGTTATCAGGAGGGACCAGTCACTGGAGAAGGACTTCTTGCTTGGTAAAGTAGAGGATCAGAGAAAAAGAGGAAGACCCTCAACAAGATGGATTGACATAGGTGCAGGACCGGGCAGTGTTTCCTTCTGTTGTACATAGGGTTGCTAGTAGTCAGAAGCGACTCTACAGCACCCAACAACATCTCCTGAAAAGTATAAAATTTACAAAAAAAAAAAAACAAAATTGTGGCAACATCCACACTCCCTAATATTTCTTTCAATTCTGACACCCTGACTCCTGTTCCAAAGTGCGGGATTGATTAATATAAGCAGAGAGAAATATTTAGAGTCATCATTTGCTTGTGTCATGCCTTGACAGAGATGGTGGGAAGGGCACTGAAAGAGGAGTCAGAAGAATAGAGCTCTAATCTTGGTTCTGCCATTTATTAGTTCCTTAAGAAAATCATTTAAGCCATTCTGAATGGCAGTCTTTTCATTTAAAAGCTATAAATGATTTATTTTCTCAGTGGTATGGTTTAGCAATTCTGAAACAATTTTCAGTGTATTCTAGGCACGAACAAATGAGTAAAATAAATATATTCAGGATAATGAGTTTCTCATTATAAGAAACCCGTTGCCGTTGAGTTGATTCCAGCTCATAGCAACCCTATAAGGACAGAGTAGAACTGCTCCATAGGGTTTCCAAGGAGCAGCTGGTGGATTTGAACTGCCGACCTTTTGGTTAGCAGCTGGGTTCTTAACCACTGCACCACCAAGTCTCCATTGTAAGAAAAGAGAGTTACAAATATGAAAAAGGAGAAACAAGAATGAGCCTTGCAATTTTAGATTGGAATTGGAGGTATCAGGATAAATGTGTGTCTTTTAGGAGGCAAAGAGACAAAAGAAGAGAGAGAGAAAGATCGGTAGGTGCTGGCAGGCAAAGCTGATCCAGGCAGGGTTGTCAAGGAAAGTATAAAATACACCTGGAATATCTTGATGTGCCAGAAAGTAAAAAAGTGCTCGAGAAATAATAGGGACATATTAACAGGATGTAAGAGGCAGCTTGAATGGGCTCCCACTGGCCAAATCTGGGCTAGTTGGGGCATCAAATAAAAATGATGCAATAGACTATAACTCAGTAAAATAAATAAATACATACTAATATAAATAAATAATAAACAAATAAATAATGGGCAGGAAAACTCTTCCTTACAGTAGAATGTCAATTATAAATCTAGAAATAATGGAATTAGAAATTTATTTAGCAATGTTTACCAAAACTAGTGGGTGAAAAGAGCCAATAAATATATTTACATAGTCTCTAAGTATCCTCCCTCAGATTACTGATTCATTACTAAGGCAGAAATAGTAACTTTACAGTGGAGAAACCCAGCAGACACTACCTTATCCAAGCGATCAGAGTTAAGATGCCCAATATTGGGAAAAACCAGGATAATGTGCCTTCTGAAGGAGGTGGAGAACATCACAGCATCATTTCTGTGATGTTCCTGCCAAAAACTGCATAACCTGAATCTAAATCACAAAGAAATATCATGCTAACCCAAATTGAGGAACATTCTATAGACTAGCTGGCCAATAGTCTTCAAAAAATATCAAGATTAGAAACAAAGATAATTTGTTCCAGATGAAAGGAGACTAAACAGTCGTGATAACCAAAGGCAGAGCATGATCCTGACCTGGATCCTGGACAAGAAAAACATCACTATAGCAATATTATTAGGACAATTGACCAAATTTAAATATGCACTGTGTATTTTCAGTGTTAAATTTTCTGATTTTGAAAATTATTCTGTAGTGTAAGAGTAAATCTTGTTCTTTGGAAATAGTAAAGTATTTAGGGGTAAGGAGCATGATGTTTTCAACTTACTCCCATATGATTCAGGAGGAAAAAAATATATGTATGTTTATATATGTTCATATATATATTTATGTACATGGAGAGGTGAAGAGAGAGGGAAGGAAGAAGGGAGGGAGGGAGGGGAGAGAAAAAGAGAGAACAGAACTGATGAATCTGTGTGAATCTGGGTGAGGCCTCTGGAGTTCCTTGTACTATTCTGGTAACTTTTCTGTAATATTGAAATTATATCAAAATAGTGGAAACACTGGTGGCGTAGTGGTTAAGAGCTATGGTTGCTAACCAAAAGGTCGGCAGTTTGAATCCACCAGGTGCTCCCTGGAAACCATATGGGGCAGTTCTACTCTGTCCTACAGGTTTGCTATGAGTCGGAATTGACTCGATGGCAACGGGTTAACAGGTATGAAAATAATAAGTTATAAAAAGTTCAGTGATGATTTTTTTTCATTATTCACCTTGACTATCAGAAGAGACTATGAAAACTTGCTTTGGAATTTGTAATGCACTAAACAGATATAACATATGAAACCAATATCTTCTAAGTATCAAAAGAAAAGCTTTAAATAATGAACTAGGTTAAAAGTCTAAGAAAATGTTGGTAAATTAAAGTGGTAAGTTGCATATTCCTCCTATTATTTGTTGATGATAATTGTTGAATTGATAAATATTTATTAAAAGAGGAAGTAAATGGGTGAACAAAATAAGAGACAGCAGAGTATAGAAGCTCTGGACTTGGACATAGAGGAATAGAATTAAAATTTGCACTTTAACTGTAAATAATCAATTGCAAAACTTTGTGCTATGCCACCTTAGCTACGCTTGTTGTTGTTAAGTGCTTTGGAGTTGGTTCTGACTCACAGCAACCCTGCGTACAGTAGAATGAAACCCTGCCCAGTCCAGTGCCATGCTCACAATCGTTGCTATGTTTAAGCCACAGTGTTGCAGCCACAGTGTCAATCCATCTCAGTGAGGGTCTTCCTCTTGATTTTAAAAGAGGTTAATATGTAAATAATTAAAACAGAATGGGATAGTGAAAAGTTGTTGTTTTTAACTGCCAGTTGAGTTAGCCACCCCACTTATGTGGACCCTATGCACAATGGCATCAAAGTGCTCCACAGGATTTTCATTGGCTGACTTTTTGGAGGTAGATCGCCAGGCCTTTCTTCCTAGACTATCTTGGTCTGTAAGCTCTGCTGAAACCTGTTCAACATCATAACAGCAAGCAAGCCTCCACTGACAGATGAGTGGTGGCTCCACTTGAGGTGCGTTGTTCGGGAATTGAACGGGGGTCTCCCACAAGGAAGGCAAGAATTCTACCACTGAAATACCACTGCCCTCTTAGTGAAAAGTAATGGGGTAAAATAAAACACAATGGGGTAATGAAAACCTGGGTTTAAATCCTGACTATGCTACTTACTATCTGTGTGACTTTGGCCTCTCATCTTCTTCCTCTTCAAAATAAGGGTAATGGTATCAGTCCTACAGTCTTCTTCTGAGGTTGAAGATAATATATGAAAAGTTTATTAATGTATTAAAGTGCATAAAGATGACCCCAGCAGAGGTAGCTAGCAATCTATGCATTGTGGCTATGATTATTGTTGTTGTTATTCGGTGCTCTTGAGTCAATTCTGACTTACGGTGACCATGTGTGTTATTAAGTCTAAAAAATGCTTCTAACACTTTAGACTCAAGGACTGAAAAATTTCAAGTCAAAGATTATAGACAATAGCTTATCTAAATGCTTCAGATCTTTATTTCACTTCATACATTGTAAGGTTAAATATATAAATATGTATCATTTTAACACTTGGCACAAGAGTATCTCATAGGGAGGGAAGGATGGTGAAAATCTACTTAGAGATGGATGGTGAGGTCCTAAAAGACATGGGCTGGAAGGGGACAAAAAGAAACAACAAGCTGCTGTGCAAAGGAAATAAATGGAAGTTTAGGACTTGAGGAGAGGCAACATAGAGGCTGGATCCATGTATGGAGAAAGGTAGCAGAGAAAAATTCCCCAAGATGTTTACTCACAGGGAGGTCTAGTATTCAGTTTCAGTGGCTGATTTTATGATGTAAATATCCTATGATTTCCCAAATCTTTAGCAGAGTCGTGTGTGTGTGTGTGTGTGTGTGTGTGTGTGTGTGTGTGAGAGAGAGAAAGATTTTTTGTGAATATCAAGGAAGAGGGATTGAGTCTTACCTCTGGGCTGATGTGCAGCAGAGAAGAGAACTACTGTGGGGTATGAAATGAGATTGAAATAAGGAATCCAGGGGGAGCAGAAACTTGGAGCCAGAAGTGACAAGGCAATCACAAGTCCTTGGAAATATGCAGAAATTTTGAGAGGAGATTGGACTATATTGGATGAGCACCTTGAGTTAATTTTACCTGAATCTCAAAGGACAAGGTTTGAATGTGGCTTGAATCTGGGCTAAATATAGGGAGGCCAAACCACCACATGTCTATCAGCTTGTTATACTATGGGGCTTGCGTGTTGCTGTGATACTGGAAGCTTTGCCACTGACTGGTATTTCAAATACCAGCAGGGTCACCTTTAGTGGACAGGTTTCAGCAGAGCTTTCAGACTAAGACAGACTAGGAAGAAGGACTTGGCAGTCTGCTTCTGAAAAAACCGGGTAGTGAAAACCTTATGAATAGCAGTGGAACATTGTCTGATATAGTGCTGGAAGATGAACCCCTTAGGTTGGAAGGCACTCAAAATATGAATGGGGAACTGCCTCCTCAAAGTAGAGTCCACCTTAATGATATGAATGGAGTCAAGATTTCAGGACCTAGGCATAACTAAAAATGAGAAGAAACAGCTGCCAACATCCATTAATAATTGGAACGTGGAATGTAGGAAGTATGAATCCAGGAAAATTGGAAGTTGTCAAAAATGAAATGGAATGCATAAACATTGTATACTAGGCATTAGTGAGCTGAAATGGACAGGCATTGGCCATTTTGAATCTAACAATCATATGATCTACTATGCCGGGAATGACAAATTGAAGAAGAATGGCGACATGTTCATCCTGAAAAAGAACATTCAAGATCTGTCCTGAAGTAAAACGCTGTCAGCGATAGGATAATATCCATACACCTACAAGGAAAACCAGTTAATATAACTATTAT
Organism: Trichechus manatus latirostris; assembly: GCF_000243295.1. NCBI lineage: Eukaryota > Metazoa > Chordata > Mammalia > Sirenia > Trichechidae > Trichechus > Trichechus manatus. The sequence continues at coordinate 7,205,653 of NW_004443995.1, forward strand.
TCAAATTTGTGCACCAACCACTAAGGCCAACGATGGAGAAATTGAAGATTTTTACCAACTTCTGCAGTCTGAAATTGATCAAACATGCAATCGAGATGCATTGATAATTACTGGCAACTGGAACATGAAAGTTGGAAACAAAGAAGGATTGGTAGTTGGGAAATGTGGCCTTGATGATAGAAATGAAAAAGAAGATCACATGATAGAATTTTGCAAGACCAACGACTTGCAAATACCTTTTTTCAACAACATAAACGGTAACTATACACATGGACCTTGCCAGATGGAATACACAGGAATCAAATTGACTACATCTGCAGAAAGAGATGGTAGAAAAACTCAATATCATCAGTTAAAACAAGGCCAGGGGCCGACTGTGGAACAGACCATCAACTGCTCATATGTAAGTTCAAGTTGAAGTTGACGAAAATTAGAACAAGAACAGGGCATCAGGATTAGAGGAAACTCATTAACAACCTGCATTATGCAGATAACACAACCTTGCTTGCTGAAAGTGAGGAGGACTTGAAGCACTTACTGATGAAGATCAAAGACCACAGCCTTCAGCAGGGACTACACCTCAATACAAAGAAAACAAAAATCCTCACAACTGGACCAATAAGCGGTATCACAATAAACAGAGAAAAGATTGAAGCTGTCAAGAATTTCAGTTTACTTGGATCCACAACCAATGCCCATGGAAGCAGCAGTCAAGAAATCAAATGACACATTGCATTGGGCAAATCTGCTGCAAAAGATCTCTTTAAGGTGTTAAAAAACAAAGATGTCACTTTAAGGACTAAGGTGCTCATGGCCCAAGCCATGGTGTTTTCAGTCACTTCATGTGTATGTGAAAGCTGTACAATGAATAATGAAGACCAAAGAAGAATTGACTTACGGTGTTGGTGAAGAATATTGAATATACCATGAACTGCCAGAAGAATGAACAAATCTGTCTTGGAAGAAGTACAGCCAGAATGCTCCTTAGAAGCACAGATGGTGAGACTTCGTCTCTTAGGTACTTTGGACATGTTAGTAGGAGGGACCAGTCCCTGGAGAAGGACACCATGCTTGGTAAAGTAAAGGGTCAGTGAAAAAGAGGAACACCCTCAAAGAGATGGACTGACACAGTGGCTGTAGCAATGGGCCCAAATATAGCAACAATTGTGAGGATGGCACAGGACCCAGCAGTATTTCGTTCTGTTGTACATAGGGTGGCTATGAGTCGGAATTGACTCGACGGCACCTAACAACAACAACAAACCATAGCATTCTGATGACATTATTTTTTTTAGTTTGTAGACCTGTTGGTTCCAAGAACTTTTGATCTTCCTCTGTTTTATATCTATTATCATGAAGTGTAATAGCAAAACAAAAAGTGATTAGATAGTATCAATTTCTGTGTTGTGTTAATTTTGACTTGGATTATTACAAATGGAAATATTTAAAATTAATATTTATGTCTGTAAGGCCCTGTGCAGTTTGGCCCCAGCTCTATTGCCGCTCACCACCAGCCCTATATGCTCAAGCCAGACCACCCACACTTGGCTTATTAGGTCCTGCTACAGGCGAAGCTTTCCCTTCCCTCAGGGCCTTTGCTTATGGTGATTCCTCCGCTTGGCATGCTCCTTTATTCCCCTTTGTCGAACTCCTGCTCTTACTTCTAATATCATCTTAAAACTCACTTTATAAAAGATACCTTCCCTATTCTCCTACTCTAAGTTCCCAATTCTTCTCTTTTATAAAACCAAACCAAACCCATGGCCGTCGAGTTGATTCTGACTCATAGCGACCCTATAGGACAGAGTAGAACTGCCCCATAGGTTTCCAAGGAGAGCCTGGTGGATTTGAACTGCCAACCTTTTGGTTAGTAGCCGTAGCTCTTAACCACTACACCACTAAGGTTTCCTCTCTTTTATAGTATTTAACAAAGTTGATATTTAAATAATTGTTTGCATAATTATTTATTTCTGATTCCACACATGACTGTAAGCTCTATAAGGTCAGGAATGTAAAACAGTGCCTTCCCATCAAAAAATTAGACCAAACCTGTTGCCGTCAGCCAATTCCGACTCACAGCAACCCTAGAGGACAGAGTAGAATGGCCCCATAGAGTTTCCAAGGAGTGCCTGGTGGATTCAAACTGCTGACCTTTTGGTTAGCAACTGAACTCTTAACCATGGTGCTACCAGGGTTTCCACCTTACCCATAGTAGTGGCTTAATACATATTTTGGGGAGGAAGAAGGGAGGAAGGAAGAGAGGAAGGAAAAATGGAAGAGAGGGAGTAATGGAAGAAAGAAGGAAGGGAGGAAGGGAAGAAGGAAGGAGAGAAGGAAAGGCAGAAGGAAGAAGAAAGTAGAGAATAAAGAGAGGAGGGAAGAAGCAAGGAAGGAAGAATGGAAGGGAAGGGAAGAAAGAACTAATTCATTGTCATTGTGCCCTATTGCTACTTTTTTGGAAAAATAAAAAATTTTCTGGAATGTTTGTAATATTTCTTCACTTTTAAAGGTATTATTATTTTATCTTTAGATCATCACAAATGAAAATATTTAAAATTAATATTTCAGTCACAATTTTAATTAATTAGTTGCTTCCTTACAATCATCATCTGTAGTTTTACATGCACACAAAGTGTTGTGCTGCTAAATGTTTAACAACCAGCTCTGTAAGTGTAGTTCTGACATGGCTGTTGGTTGATATTTTTGTTCACTTTAATGTTCTGATGCACTATCAGGCCTTGCTTTGCTGCAACAAATCTGAGGAAAAACATACCAAAACTGCATGGTGCTCTTAGGCAAGACAGGGGTCCCCAGGCTGCAGAAAATTCCACTGCCTCAAGCAGGTTTATTGGCACCACCCCATAGCTTCACATTAGAATCCTGGTTCCTTTGCTTGGCACATCCCATAACTTCATGTTAAAATTCAAGTTCCTTTGCTTGACACACCCTGCAGATTTACATTAAAATCCTGGTTCCCCTCTCCTTAACTGCTGCCCCAAAACTAGAGGAAATTGGCCGAAACTGGTTTAGGCACCATGTTGACATTTAGGATAATCTTTTAGACCTCATACATAGTAACTTCCCTGCCTCTGGGTGGAATTTAACTGCCATTTTCTGAACACACCATGCATAAAGTTATATGTAAACCCCACTGAGCCTGTGTAGTGTGATTAAGAATGTTGCTGATGTAACTTGTATGAACTTCCTACTTGTAAATCCCTTAAAAGTAACCTTCCGAGACTTCAACACACCACTCTCAGTAAAGGACAAAACAACTAAGAAGAAATTCAGCAAAGATACAGAAGACCTAAAGG
>NW_004443995.1:7209066-7214923 GCF_000243295.1 Trichechus manatus latirostris
GGAGGGCTGTGGGGACCATGGTCTCGGGGAACATCTAGCTCAATTGGCATGACACAGCTTATAAAGACAATGCTCTACGTTCTACCTGGTGGGTAGTGTCTGGGGTCTTAAAAGCCTGTGAGCAGCCATCTCAGATACTCCACTGGTCTCATCCCTTCGGGAGCCTGGGAGAATGAAGAGAACAGGATACAAGGAAAAGATTAGTCTGATGGAGTAATTGTCTACAGCTACCAAGGCCTCTACCGGACTGAGTCCAGTATAGATAGATGTTGCCCGGCTACCACCAGTGACTGCTCTGACCAGGATCACAACAGAGGGTTCTGGACAGAGCTGGAGAAGGATGTAGAGCATAATTCTAACTCACAAAAGAAAAGACCACATTTACTGGTCTAAAGGAGACTGGAGAAGCCCCGAGACTGTGGCCCCCAGATACCCTTTTAGCTCAGTGGTGAAGTTACCTCCGAGCTTCACTGTTCAGCCTGGGAGTGGACAGCCCCGTAAAACCAAACGAGACTAATGAGGTACAGGAGTCCAGTGACAAGGGCCAGAAGGCAGAAGGGGACAAGGAAGCTGGTGATAGGGAACCCAAGGTTGAGTAAGGATATTGCTGATGTGTTGTGAGATTGTTAACAATTGTCATAGGGCAACATTTGTAGTAACTGTCAAATGAGAAACTATTTTGTTCTGTAAGCCTTCATCTTAAGTGAGAATAACAGCACAATTCGAAGAACGTAGTCAATGTCACTGAACTGTGTATGTAGAAATTTTTGAAACGGTGTATCTTTGGCTGTGTGTATTTTCACCAAAAACAAAAGTTGAGAAGTTAGAGGGTTGATATGTTGTGGGGTTGTTAACCAGTGTCATAAAACAATATGTGAACTACTGTTTCATGAGAAACTATTCGTTCTGTAAGCCTTCACCTGAAGTACAATAAAAAAATAAATAAATAAAAAAATAAAATAAAATACAGAGCCAAAAAATAAAAAAGTAACCTTCCCCCTCGCCCTTGCTGAGCAGTCTTGGCAGCAGCAGCCCTGGCTGTTTCCTTTCCTTGCCCAATGAAATAACGGCACATTTCCACTCTCTCACTTTGGTCTCTTGTTTATTGGCTAAGATGAGTTGCACTGAGCAGAACCTGGGTTTCCACCTCAACATAGGTAGTCCCAGATTTCTAAATAGCAAGGAGGCCAATGGAAATAGAGCACCAATCCCTAAATGTGATTCCTCCATGGCTATCATGTCCTTCCAATCAGATCCTGAACACATGTTAACACATGAAAAGTAGCTTTTATAACTTACAAAGAGAGGCAGACAGCATACAACAGACAAACAGCAGCCCCTACCCAAAAAAAGGCTGTCTGGGCGAAGATGATGACTCTTCCACATGCATTCCACTTTGTGCCACAGGTGAGGGACTTAAAAGAGGGGGCCCTACCTTCTGCTGGTCCCCCTTGACCATGTAGGTCCAGTTAAGTGGGTTGGACAGTTATGCTACATGTACTTCTACCCAGTAGCACAGCTGAGGGAACACGAGATCCCTTAGCCAGTATTTTTACATTTTATAAAAATATTTTTACATTGTATTTTTAAAGTACATCTTGGATACTCTGGTGGCATAGTGATTAAGAGCTACCGCTGCTAACTGAAAGGTCAGTCGTTCAAATCCACCAGGTGCTCCTTGGAAACTTCATGGGGCACTTCTACTCTGTCCTATAGGGTTGCTGTGAGTCAGAATCCACTCGACAGCAATGAGTTTGGTTTGGTTCGGTGATACACTGCACGGGCAAGCATCGGGCCTCAGAGGGTGGGGCAGTGAAGGCCTCATCATGCCCCCTCCCTTCCTGAAGCTTGTTGCCAATGAGATGAATTAGGCACCTCCAATTCATTTACACATGTTTAAGTGTGGTCTGCCTGTTTTAGAAAGACAAAGAGCACTGTAATTACTCAGACTATTCCCAGGCTCTTTTCAGAAACCAGAGACAAAAGCCAAATCAAGTTCTTTGTCCCACAGATCTTTAAGATGAAAGTGAAAAAAGGAACACCTTTTATAGGAACTTCACTCATTTGTCAATGACAGGAGAAAATTCTTTGCAAAATTGGGTAATAGTTTTCAAATACTTGAAGAATATTCTCACAATTTTTTACACCACTTGCAATATAATAACAAGAGACAAGATACCCTTTTAAATTTAATATGCATTATTGACATATTCTCTATCACTTTCTGAAGTCTAGACAATCAACAAAATAAAACAAAAAATAAGCCCTGATTTGTTGCATTTGCTTATTCCCTTGCTGTGAATACTCTCATTCTGACCAAACTGAAGCTGTCAATGAGAGATCAATATTGTGGAGTTGGGAAGAGATATGTGGTAGTATGCCATTACATAGTATTTCTACCATACAGATACAATAGTGGTAAATCACTTCAAGAGCATAGATAATAATAAAATATAGTAAAATAATTAGGAAGTGATAAGTTTTGGATATTTATTGTGTTTGTAATATAATTTGTTTAATTTAATTTTTAATAATGGATGTGTTGACAACCTGCGTGCAAAATTCCTGAAAATTTAACAATTGGCTTTCATGAGCCCATACAGGCCAGCTCCAGCACACCACCGTATATACACTTGCACATACATTCTGTGTACATGATTATAACTTTAGTGTAGATACAATTTGTGCTCTGCTTTTTCCATTAGTGTTATTTCATTTTCCATTATTAAATTGAATAGGCCACTCACTGATATACCAAAATGTATTAAACATGTCTCTTTTATGGGAAATTTAGCTTATTTCCAATTTAATCTGTTATGAAATCTATATTAAACATCTTTGTACATTTTAATTTTTCTTCAGTGGAATTATTTACCAAGAATATTATGGGTTATGTGGGATTATGGGTAAACATATTTTTATGACTCTTACTCTTTTAGGGATTTAGGAAGATCTACCTTTTATTTAGTTTATAGATGAGAGCAAACATGTGTAGAAATGTTTTCCAGTACTCCAGTAGTCAGAGGGAAATAAATTTTACAATCCAGTAGCAGTGTAGGACTACGTAGATCAGTAATATCAAACTTACCATTAATAATAACAAATATAATTACAATGGTGCACAAGTGATGATGTGTTTTTATTTGTTGTGGGAAAAGAGAGCATTAACATTTTCATAGGATATGGAAAAGGTCTTTTGCTCACTTGCAGGGATGGGGATTACATACCAGTTTCATGGCATCCATAGTCAAGGGAGCCTATATTGGCTAAATGGCACCATCTGTTCACTGTATAAATGTATCCTCTCCTGGGAATTGTTCTTCCTGGGTTCTGACTTCCCCTACTTCCTAGAGAAAGTTAGCCCCAATCCTACTTCAGAATTCACGTAGTAGGGAAACTTCAACATTCTCAGATTCCTCGTGGCGTGGTTCTGAACCACTTGCAACAACGCTTCCCTCCAAATACATTCTATTCTGCTCTCTATCTGCTTGGCTTCTGACCCTTTTAGATACTGAGATATTTTAGATACAATTAGATACTATGATCTATTCTTTGGTCAGTTTGTCCCGCTGTGGTGGCTTGTGTGTTGCTGTGTTGCTGGAAGCTATGCCAGCGATATTTCAAATACCAGCAGGGTCACCCATTGTGGACAGGTTTCAGCTGAGCTTCCAGACTAAGACAGACTAGGAAGAAGGACCCAGCAGTCTACTTCTGAAAAAATTAGCCAGCGAAAACCTTATGAATAGCAGCAGAACATTGTGTGATATAGTGCCAGAAGAAGAGCTCTCAGGTTGGAAGCTGCTCAAAATACGATGGGGGAAGAGCTGCCTCCTCAAAGTAGAGTCCACCTTAATGACGTGAATCGAGTCAAGATTTCGGGACATTCATTTGCTGATGTGGCATGACTCAAAATGAGAAGAAACAGCTGCAAACGTCCATTAGTAAGTGGACATGGAATGTACAAAGTATGAATCTAGGAAAATTGGAAGTGGTCAAAAATGAAATGGAACACATAAACATCAATAGCCTAGGCATTAGTGAACTGAAATGGACTGGTATTGGCCATCTTGAATCAGACAATCATATGGTCTACTATGCCAGGAATGAAAAGTTGAAGAGGAATGTGACACGTTCGTTGTCAAAATGAACATTTCAAGATCTCTCCTGAAGTACACCACTGTCAGTGACAGGATAATATCCATATACCTACAAGGAGGATCAGTTAAAACAACTATTATTCAAATTTATGCACCAACCACTAATGCCAAAGATGGAGAAATTGAAGATTTTTACCAACTGCTGCAGTCTGAAATTGATCAAACATGCAATTAAGATGCACTGATAATTACTGGTGATAGAAATGTGAAAGTTGGAAACAAAGAAGAAGGAACAGTAGTTGGAAGACATGGCCTTGGTGATAAAAATGACGAAGGAGACTGCATGATAGAATTTGGCAAGATGAACAACTTCTTCATTGCAAATACCTTTTTTCAACAACATAAACGGTAACTATACACATGGAGCTTGCCAGATGGAATACACTGGAATAAAATTGACTACATCTGTGGAAAGAGACTATGGAGAAGCTAAATATCATCAGTCAGAACAAAGCCAGAGGCCAACTGTGGAGCAGAGCATCAATTGCTTGTATGCAAGTTCAAGTTGAAGCTGAAGAAAATTAGAACAAGTCCACGAGAGCCAAAATATGACCTTGAGTATATCCCATCTGAATTTAGAGACCATTTCAAGAATAGATTTAATACATTGGACACCAATGACTGAAGACCAGATGAGTTGTGGAATGATGTAAAGGATATCATATATGAAGAAGGCAAGAGGTCACTAAAAAGACAGGAAAGAAAGAAAAGACCAAAATGGATGTCAGAAGAGACTCCAAAACTTGCTCTTGAATGTAGAGTTGCTAAAACAAAGAAATGATGAAGTAAAAAGCTGAACAGAATATTTCAAAAGGTGGCTCAAGAAGTCAAAGTAAAGTATTACAGTGAAATGTGCAAAGATCTGGAATTAGAAAACCAAAAGGGAAGAACACACTTGACATTTCTCAAGCTGTAAGAACTGAAGAAAAATTCAAGCCTTGACTTGCCATATTGAAGGATTGTACAGGGAAAATATTAAATGACACAGGAAACATCAAAAGAAGATGGAAGGAATACACAGAGTCACTGTATAAAGAGAATTGGTCTATGTTCAACCATTTCAGGTGGCAGCATATGATCAGAAACTGATTTACTGAAGAAAGAAGTCCAAAATACATTGAAGGCATTGGCAACAAACAAGGCTCCTGGAATTGACAGAATACCAACTGAGATGTTTCAACAAAAGGGTGCAGTGCTGGAAGTGTTTGCTCATCTCTCCCAAGAAATTTGGAAGACAGCTACTTGGCCAGCTGACTGGAAGAGATCCATATTTGTGCCCATTCCAAAGAAAGTAGATCCAATAGAATGTGGAAATTGTCTAACAGTATCATAATATTGCATGCAAGTAAAATTTTGCTGAAGATCATTCAAAAGTGGTTGCAGCTGTACATTGACCAGGAACTGCCAGAAATTCAAGCTGGATTCAGAAGAGGATGTTGAACGAGGGATATCATTGCTGATGTCAGATGGATCTTGGCTGAAAACAGAGACTACCAGAAAGATGTTTACCTGTGTTTTATTGACTATGCAAAGACATTCGACTGTATGAATCATAACAAATTATGGATAACATTGCAAAGAATGGGAATTCCAGAACACTTAATTGTGCTCATGAGTAACCTGTACATAGACCAAGATGCAGTCATAGAGACTCCGGCAAGATGGCGGTCTAGGCAGAAGCACCACGCCGTCCCTCCACA
>NW_004443995.1:7224571-7275839 GCF_000243295.1 Trichechus manatus latirostris
GATACTGTGTGGTTTAAAATTAGGAAAGGTGTGAGTCAAGCTTGTATCCTTTCACCATACTTATTCAATCTGTATGCTGAGCAAATAATCCCAGAAGCTCAACTATATGAAGAACGGGGCCTCAGGATTGGAGGAAGACTCGTTAACAATCTGTGATATGCAGATGACACAACCTTGCTTGCTGAAAGTGAAGACAGTTTGAAGCTCTTACTGATGAAGATCAAAGACTACAGCCTTCAGTATGAATTACACCTCAACATAAAGAAAACAATAATATTCACGGCTGGACCAATAAGCAATATCATGATAAACGGAGAAAAGATTGAAGTTGTCAAGGCTTTCATTTTACTTGGATCCACTCTCAGTGCCCATGGAAGCAGCAGTCAAAAAATCAAAATACACATGCATTGGGCAAATCTGCCGCAAAAGACCTCTTTAAAGTGTTAAAAAGCAAAGATGTCACTTTAATGACTAAGGTGCGCTTGACCTAAGCTGTAGCGTTTTCAATTGTCTCATATGTGTGTGAAAGCTGGACAATGAATATGGAAGACCAAAGAAGAATTGATGCCTTTGAATTATGGTGTTGGTAAACAATACTAACTATACCAGGGACTGCCAGAAGAACAAACAAATCTGTCTTGGGAGAAGTGCAGCCAGAGTGCTCCTTGGAAGCAAGATGGTGTGACTTCATCTCACGTACTTTGGATATATTATCAGGAGAGACCAGTTCCTGGAGAAGGACATCATGCTTGGTAAAGTAGAGGGTTAGTGAAAAAGAGGAAGACCCTCTTTGAGATGGATTAACACAGTGGCTCCAACAATGGGCTCAAATACAGCAACAATTGTGAGGATGGCACAGGACCAGGCAGTGTTTCGTTCTGTTGTACACAGGGTTGCTATGAGTCACAGACTCGACGGCACCTAACAATAACAAGAACATTCTTTGGAAAAAGTTCCACAGGTATTTAACATACCATTACAAAATGCCATTCACGTTTTCATTTCTGAATTTAAATTTAACGTATCAATCAGAGTCCTTGTTTGCAAGCAACAGAAATTAACTCTGGCTGATTTAAGCAGAAAAGGAGTTGATGAAACACAAACAGTGACTAACCGAATTGTGTCTGGCTGGGTAGTCAGGCTTGAAAAATAAGCAGGAATAAGGGGTCAGCACATAGGATCACAGCCACAATTAGGCCACAGAATCAGTCTGGTGAGGACACTATTCCTTCCATTGATGAACTCTGATACCCCTTCTGCTCATGCCACTCCTGGAAGCTGGATGCTGCTGCCAAACAGATTCTCCACCATCCTCCTTCTTTGTATCATAAGTGGCTGATTCAAAGTCTGTGGTGAGGCATCTGATGGATTGAGCCTCGTTTTATGTGTCTAACTAAGCTGCAAAGTAGGCTGGGAAACAGGAATCTGACATTCTCAGGCAACTACAACGAGTGGTGCCCTCTGCCTTCCACAAAGATCCATGTGAGAGTTCAGACACCAGGTGAACCAGAATAATAACTGAATATGCTAGCAAATATCCGCTACATTAAGTTTTTCAAATACAACTTTTATTATTTATTTAAAAAATTAATAGGCAAGAGACCTATACCATGGTAATTTCACTATAGATTTTTAAGCATATTTGGATTATGTACAGTAAGATAACATGTTTAAGAGTGAAATCAGTTACCAAAATATATAGAAAGAAAAGGAAGAAGATACGTTTGGGTAGTAAGATCAGCTTACAGGCCATAAAAGTACTGCTAAAATAAGCTAGGAAAATTTAAATGTCCACTAACAATTCTTTCAGCCTCATACTTGCCTGCTTTTTAATTTGATTATTAATTTTTTAACTTTATAAAACTAAAGCACCCTTGTGTGTGTCTTTTTAATACAGGGTAATGTCTTCAGCATGGAAGGACAAGAGGCAAATTCACCTATGATCTTTTGTAAACTTTATTAGCATGAACAATTTACCATTGATTAAATGCTTACTGTGTACTTGGCGTTGTATGGGACACACACATTTTTTTACCTAGTCCTCACAGCACCCTTCAAATCATTCATGTTATAGGAATGAACCTCCTCATTGAGGCCCAGAGAGGCCAAATATCTTGCTAAGATTATGCAGCTAGTAAATGATAGAGCTAGGATATAAATTTAGGTTTAATGAGGGTGAGCTAGATACAATTTAGTAAATGTCTGCTGTAAGAATCTCCAAAGCCTTATCCAAGTTAATTCACTTCAGGGATGTTCTCACTTTACACATTAAATTAGGAGACTCTAGATGCTAGGCGGAGCCCTGGTGGTGCAGTGGTTAAGAGCTCGGCTGCTAACCAAAATGTCAGCATTTCGAATCCACCAGTCCTTCCTTGGAAACCCTATGGGGCAGTTCTACTCTTTCCTATAGGGTTGTTATGAGTTGGAATTGACTCAACAGCAATGGGTTTTGTTTTGTTTTTTAGTTTAGATACTAGCTAGATTTCTACATGATTTAGCTAAATGTCTATATGATTTAGAGTGTTTGATGGAATATAGGGATCAATAGTAGATATGATTTGAAAGTTTGTCCTTACCTATGGAAATAGCTGCAGTTCTGTGTCCAGAAATGTGACAATTTCCACATAATTTAGCTGAAGATCTATTTATGAAAAGTGAGTTTGGCCCAAATTATATAGAGTGCATGTTTATATTATAAAATCTATCTATCTTATTAATGGGTCAAATAATTAGTAGAAAGAATCATTAGATTTCTAGTTTAATTAGAATACTATCCAGGTATACTGTGACCAAAACTGACTAAAAAGTAGTCATATTTAAATGCAAATTTAGTGGAGAGGTTGACATCTCATTCTGCATATATATCTCTGATTATATAACTTTTTGTTCAGATTTTTGCTGTCTTATAGTAGAAAGTATAATGAGTGAATCATCAGATAGTATTCCCAACATGAATTAAACATTTTCTACTAAAGGAAATAAACAAGACAGAACATTAATTCCCATTCCATCAATGACTCAAGGGAAAACTCTTACTTTTTCATAAATCGAAAAGGAAATGGTCTTTGGAAAGATAAAAATGAAGTTCTTAACCTTTTAACAGGATGTAGCTCTTTCTTTTCCCTTCTCTACTCATGCCTGTGGTTTTCCGCTCTTACTCATTTGTGACAAGGAAATCTATTAAAAGTGACTTTCCCCTTCCTTCTCTGAATGGAGAGAAGAGCTTGTGATTACTAAGCCTCTGAGACTGTCCTGTGTGTGTTGAGCTAGAGCAGAGGTTCTTTACTTATCCACTATGCAGTCATTGGTGGTTCAATGGTAGAGTTCTTATCTTCCATGCGGGAGACCTAGGTTCAATTCCTGGCCAATACATCTCATGCACAGCTACCACCTGTCTGTCAGTAGAGGCTTGCATGTTGCTATGATGCTGAACAGGTTTTAGCAGAGTCTCCAGACTATGACAGACTAAGAAGAAAGGTCTAGTGATCTATATCCAGAAAACAGCCAAAGAAAAAAACCCTGTAAATAAACCCTATGGATCACAATGGTCTGATCCCCCAACCAATCAGAGGGATGGCACAGAACCAGGCAGCATTTTGCTCTGTTGTGAATAGGGTCACCATAAATCCAGGGCCAACTAGACAACAGCTAACAACAACAACAACATGGGGGCTTCAGTGGGCTGATGGAGCCTCTGAAATCACACGCAAAATGTTGCGTGTAGAAATTCACGAGTGTTTTTCTAGGAAAAGTTTTCCTAGTTTTCATCACTGACACTACTCTGAGGAAACAAAAATACTTCAGTATTTTTGAGTGGTGATCCAGTCACCTGAGCACCAGAGCAGACATGTCTCTAAGTCTGAAGGAGTGTTTGAGAGGAGATGCGGCATTACAGTCAATATGATACTATTTGTTATTATCAATAACAAACATAAACCCTTAAAGTACTTTAATATAAATATGCATTTAAAGAGAACTTTATAGTTTTCAAGTCACTTTTATTTATAGTTACTCATTTAAAACCACAACAATTCTGTGCTGAGGCTAGATAACCAATCTTACAGCTAAGCAAATTAAAACACAAAGAGGGGAAAAAAAGGCTTGTTCTAGATGATTGTAAGGTCACAGGGCTGGGGCTCCCTTTCCGTAAATAACTGGACTAGAAAGAGAGAGACAGAGAGAGATAGACACACAACACACACACACACACGCACACAGAGAGAATGGAAAATCAGGGAGGGGAAAAGAACTGTATTAGAGTCCTAAGTTCAGGTTGCAAATCTGCCCTCGGGTCCCTGAGACAACTTTTGCTTCTGTGATAGAGCTGGGAGCAGAAGTTAGATAGACTAGAGAAGACTCTTCAAATTTTTATTGGAATATAGTGCTTGAAAATGAAATAAAGAACTTACTGTATGTAACTCTGATAAAAGCAGGGCCCCCACTTGAGCTAATATTTGCAAGAATCACAAAAAAGCACATAAAAGGTAGTTCAAAAGGAATGCTGGTCTTTGCTTGGGTCTCCTTAGGATCAATTCACAACTCACAGGAACATTTTTAAAAAGTCACTTTCATTTGATTTCCAGTTCCCCATACCTATTTTATTTTTTTATTCTGCTTTAGATGAAAGTTTACAGAGGGAATTAGTTTCTCATTAAACAATTAATATGCAGATTGTTTTGTGACATTGGTTGCCAGCCCCATGATGCGTCAACACTCTCCCCTTCCACGTACCTATTGTGGAATCACTCATGGGACAATTTCAAAAACTCTCCCTTACACTCCAACATACGTAGACTTATGTCTCACTTATCCCACTTCTCCTCTCTCTCTCCTCTCTTGTTTTTTTTTCTCATTATCTGTATTGTCCATCACAAAAAACTTGGAAACTTAGGTGGAGGGTAGAGAGAAAACAGGAGAAATTTTGAGAGAAACTGGTATTTTCATGTTAAGAAATCTCACCCCATCACACGTTTATAATAAGTACCCCCCCCACACCTTTTTTTGTATAAACTTGTTAGTTTTTATTATTTCCAACAAAGACCCCAAGTAAGAAGTTTATAGAGATAGGGGCCACACTGGTGGGAGAACTCTGATCTTTTGACTTAAAATCTATTTTTGTTTTTATACCAGCCTGGTTAAGTCTGCCTACCAGAGAACTGAGGATTAAAGACTACGTACTTTTAAAGCATTTTTGTATTCCTTAATCTACGAGCTCCATGAGGGCAGGCATTGTGTCTGTCTTTAACAAACAAGTCTAAATTATCAAAATATTTTAAAGATGATCTTTTTACTCAATTATTCTGTCATCGCCTGTAGTAATCCCTAATCCTATAGTGCTTTCTGAGCTCTACTGCATTTTCTCTGCCGGGCACACTGATGCTAAAAAAAATTTATGAATGAATGAAAGAACGGAAAATCTTTCATCTTCAGTCATTTTAAAAATAGTATCACCTTATTTACGTTTATGGAGTACCTTGACAGAAAAGTATAACTGACAAATAAAATCTACTGATACTAAATTTATGCTACCTTTCAGGATACAATATTAAATTTCTGATAATTTTTCCATTGTTGCTCCTGTTCTTTTTCTTATATCTCAAGGGAAATTTTTCCAATTAACTGTGATTTCTGTTGAAAGCTTTTTACTCAAAGTAGGCAATCTGTCTTATCTTCAAGTTAAAACATTTGTGTTACACGTTAACCCAAAAACAGAGAGAAGCTAATTCTGGTAATCAGAAACAGGTTTAGTTACATAGCTCCAACCCCTAGAGGTGATTGGAAAATGGACATGGGAAAGGAATGATGAATAAATATTTCAAGCCATGTTCTACATATGTTGCAATGATTCTATATTTGTATTATGATAAATACAAACCATAATTGACTTGGTTGAGAACTCAATGAGTGTGTTACATTATGGTGAGAACCCCATCGGGCTGTGGGAAAAACCTGGACTTCCTGGTCTTATAGACCAGCAATATTTGAAGCAGGGGCTACTCACCCTTCATTTCTGCTTTATTCTTTTATGACCACCTCTCTGACCTATACTCCCAAACGGCCTGCATTTCTTCTCCCAGGAACGTGGGCCATCTTGCTTTTTCCTCTACCCTCTTTAGATCTTGGAATCAGAAATATGTGGACATATATTCCAGGGAGGGGTAAGAGGAGGTCACGGTGAGCGTGGTTTCCCTCTTGATATCTCAAACCGAGTTGAGGTGTCAGCGTGGAGCAGAGAGTGCTCTGGATTGAAAGATCGAGGTTCAAAACTAGACTCTGCTTGGTGACCTTGAGTAAGTGAATAATTATGAGCCTCAATTTCCTCAACTGTAAAATAATAATAACAGTATCTTTGTAAGCTGATTGTTAAATGAGACAACACATTAAACACCTACCCCATAGCAGATATTTGAAAAGTAATGCTCTCTCCTTTTCCTCCCCAGTCCCTCCCCTTCACTCATTTTTGTACCTCAATGAAGGAGAGTCTGTGATTTTCATAAAGCCTTCCGAGACTTTTCCTCTGGAAAAATATTTTCCTTCACCTCTGGGGAAGAATTGCAGAGGCTTACTTCTTCTCTGTACCTGGGTCTCCAGAATTGGGCAACTACCGTCATGTGAGCTTGCAGGGAGACCATCAAGCTCAGCAAGTCTCTAACAAATGTTATCTACTCAAGGCCCTGAATACCCGTTATAGGCAAAAGGGTAACCCTTTTGATGCTCATTCTACTTTTCCTGTAGAAGGAGCTCATAAAGCACCATAAGATATGGGATTACAATAGGCAACGATAGAATAATTGAATAAAAAGATCGTCTTTAAAATATTTCAGTAATTTAGGCTTGTTTGTCAAGATAATTTGCCCAAACCAGGATGAATTTTTAATAGAAAGTGGCTATTGAAGAAATGCAAAGTTTGCATGCTGTCTAAACTTCATTTAGATCCTTTTCACCAAAAAAAAAAAAAAAAATTATTTTATTGATGGCCATGTCTAATTACATCAGCTAAGATATAAGCAAAAGGTTCTAACTATTAATTTGGATTGGAGTCTCTAATTTTCACAAATCTTGTGATTCTTAGTACATGGGGAGAATTGGGTATCTTTCAAAATAAAACCACCCTTGACTTCTGCAATTTTTTCTTTCCACTTTAATCTTTCTTCCTTGGATAGGATGGTCAAATATTTCAATTTGCCTGGAATGGTCTTGTTTAGAGACTGTTGTTCTGGTGAATTATATATTATTATAGTCCCATTACTCCCAAAAGTGGTTTGGTTTATAAACTGTATGGACACGTTAACCTTGGGACATTACATTTGATATTTTTCCTTTGGAATTTCAAAAGTAAACTTGTAGTCTTGGTTTTACTTTTAGAACAGGGATTCTGTGGATAGAAGTCACAACTTAGGGAGTCTATGAACTTGGATAGAAGGAGAATTATGCCTTTATTTTGTTTATTTTTTATTGTGCTTTAGATGTAAGTTTACAGAGCAAATTAGTTTCTCATTAAACAATTAATACACATATTGTTTTGTGACATTGGTTGCCAACCCCACGATGTGTCAACCCTCTCCGCTTCTTGAACTTGGGTTCTCCATTACCAGCTTTCCTGTCCCCTCCTGCCTTCTCGTCCTTGCTCCTGGACCTGTGTGCCCATTTAGTCTTGCTTTGTTTTAGGGGACTGTCTAATCTTTGGCTGATCCTCAGGAGTGACTTCAGTACTGAGTTAAAAGGGAGTCTGGGGGCCATACTCTCAGAGTTTCTGCAGTCTCTGTCAGACAAGTAAATCTGGTCTTTTTTTGTAAGTTAGAATTTTGTTCTACGTTTTTCTCCAGCTCTTACTGGGACTCTCTATTTTGATCCCAGTCAGAGCAGTCAGTGGTGGTAGCAGGGCACCATCTAGTTGTGCTGGACTCAGTCTGGTGGAGGCTGTGATAGTTGTGGTCCATTAGTCCTTTGTTCTAATCTTTCCCATGTGTCTTTGGTCTTCATTTTCCCTTGCTCCGGAGGTTGTGGGACTAGTGGAGTATCTTAGATGACCGCTTACAATTACGCCTTTATTTTATCTAACTCTGACCTTTGATTATAAATGAAGGTCACAAACTACAGCTGTATTAATACACCTGTGACTTTGTCATCAAGAAAAACCACAGATATTTTCATATCACATTATATTTTTTACAGATATTGCGAAATATCACTTGTACTCATTATTACTTTTAAGTTAGATCCCATGAGATCATAGTCTTTCTGTTGAGAGACTTTGGTGCAATGTTGCTGGCAGGCTATTGGCCAACTCTGTACCTTCACCAAACATGAAGTTATGTGTTCTCACAGTGGCGACCCACACATTTATGCTGCTTTTCAGTGTTCTCGACCTACAATTGTTTGTTGATCAATATGAGGAAGGAGATAAGTCATTTTCATTGTTTCTCAAACTTCTGCAAAACCGTACGGATTAAATCAGGATTAACTCTCTATAAGAAAGTAAGTATCACCATAATGGATTCTCTTGAAAACTTACAAACTTTCTTGGCTAAGCTGCTAATGTAGAGCATCCTTGCAAACTGTCAGTGCTGAAGGGAGTGCTTTACCTCTCTGAAGATGAGATACAAAATTCTCTGTCAATTTCTTTGAAAAGAGAACTTTGCAAACATCTGCAAATATTTCAGAAAGCTTTCAAAGGTTGTTTTTATCTTGATGTCATCAAAGTTGAACCTCAGATCATTATTCCTGCTTCTTTTTGATATGAAGTATACTGAAGATGTTGATCCAGCCAAAAAAGAATCCATTAGTCTCCGGTTAAAAAACTTAACTACAATTGGAGTTTAATTCAAAACACCTTGCAGAATCCAAGTGTTCCTTGAGAGATGTTTTCTCGTTGTGTAAAGTATAAATGTTTCAATTCCATTTGTAATGATTTATCCTTTCAAATTAAGATTTTCAACAACTGAAACCAATAATACAAAAAAGTTGAAATCAATTGGCTGTCCAACATGACATGCCTGCTGCTGTTTCAGGGATTACAGTTTAATGTTCTCATTTGATTTAAACAATAACAGCCTTTCCACTGACAGGTCTTTCAAAAATAAATTTATTTTAACTTGTCTATATTTTAAATGCTTTTCATATTTAATGCATTTATAAGCACAGATTATTATTTTAAATATTTGATTTGCCTAAAATATTTTGATAACTATATTTCAGTATAATTGGTTTCTCTTGTAATCTTGGGTATTTTATTTTATTCACTTAAAAACATTCTTCTGGAAGAGATCTATAAGCTTTACCAGACTGCCACCAGATTGCCCACAGGGTGTATGGCACCAAAAAAAAAAAAAAAACAAAACAAAATTTAAGAACACTGGGTTTGGAGCTATATCTTAGAGTACGTAGTCACTTCCAGGAGGTACAATAAGCAGACTTTCATTAATTCACTGCACACAATTGTAAGGTCTTAGATGTGGAAGGGACTTTTAATTGAGCACTAACTATAAGGAGTCATGCACATATTATTTCAGTAAATGGTTAGAAATATTAAATACCACAGAGAAATACAGGTAATGTTCTATGGATGGTCAGAAGAAAGAGAGATCACTATCACTTGGAAATAGCAGGGAACACATGGAAGAAGGAATTTCTGCTCGTTTTGGTAAAATGGGTAAGATTTCAATATTTTGAGGTGGGAAAAATTCATGCCACCTTCATCCACAGACTCATCCAAACCAGGGACATAGGAACTACTTTTGATTTCCTCCTTCATCTGTGATCAAGTCTTGTTGTTTATGCCTCCTTAATGTTCCTTATATCCATTCTTTCCTGTCCACCCTCATGATATCACCTCGATTCAAGCTTATTGCCAGGACTATTGTAATAGTTTCCCACCTGGACCCCCCATCTCCTTTCTCACATTCCTTTCACATAGGCTATCCTAAACTACAATGACGGTAAGGTGGCACAGTGGTTAAGCGCTTGACTTCTAACGAAAAGGTGGGTGGTTCAAACCCACCAGCTGCTCTGCTGGAGAAACATGTGGCAATCTGCTCCTGTAAAGATTTACATCCTTGGAAACCCTATGGGGCAGTTCTCCTCTGTCCTATAGGGTCTCTGATTCTGAATCGACTCAACTGGCAGCAGGTTTGTGTGCAGAGGTAATGAGGACGCAATGTTTGAGTTATAGTATTATACATATATATATTTCCCATAAAAAATATTGACTATTCATACATAATATGTATATTAAAATTGAAGACAATGCATTAGTGAAGTAGTTATCAATCTTAGCAACACATAGCAATCACCTATAGGACGATTAAAAAGTACTGACGCAGGAGCTCTACCCCCAGAGATTCTGATTTAATTCCCAATCCGACCATGCTCCTGAATTGCCATCCCCCGTTTCTGTCTACTTCTCTAGCTTTGACACTTATCATACTCCACTTTGCACCCTGTGAAACTACTGGAGTTTCCTGAAACAACTGGAAGGTTCCCTCTGCGTGCAAATTTTAGGGACAGATTATTCAATAAGCAAGGTATGTATGGGTTTACTTGTGTTTACTTACTAATCTATAGTGCACGATTTCACTTATTTTTCATTACATCACAGATGTGGTGAAACCCATGTGAAATTGTGCACTACAAATTAGTGATTAAACACAATTAAGCTCTTGCTTACCTTGCTTACTGTAAGCCTGTGCATACCTTGCTTGCTGGTTAATCTGCGCCTGCATACAATGTACTTTCCCACCCTGTCTATTCATTGTTTGAGACTCAGCTCACCTTTTCTAGGAAAATGTTTCAGCCAACTCCAAGTAAAAATGTCCACTCTCTTTTTTTGGCCACTACTGCAATCTGTATGTACTTGGATCATAGCCCTTGTGCCTTTTTTTTTTTTAAAACATGTTCCTGCTATTGGAAAGGAAGCCATTTTCCTCAGGTGATTGCTTAAATATATTTTCAATGATTTTAAAACCTTGTGTGCTCAGGAGCTACAATATGAAAATATTACACTTGAACTGGAGTAAAATTTTAGCTTTTTTTTCCTGAATTTGCTTACAGATTACCTTATTTATCAATCCCATTTTATGTTAGCATAAGTAATAATATCCTGTTTCTGTCACAGACATATTTGTAGTACTTAAGAACTCAAGTGTGAATTTTGAGAAATGCATCCTTCTCATTAATTATTTTAAAATCCCTCTTGGAATCATTACAAACCATAGCATTATAATGTTTCTATCAAAGTAGATTTAAGCCCAGATCCCAATGTTATATTTTGCTAGGGAGTTTCACGTCAACATAAACCAGAGAAGCAGCTGCTGCTTTTACACAAGTGGTAGAATCCCCTGGCAGATGGGAACACGTCAGACTTGGACCCTTCTAAGGCTGTGGGAATGGTACATTCTGAGCTCACATTTGCAATTTTGGGCAAAATTTGCAAAATGGCTTCTCAGCAAGGAGTCTATATTGGCATGCTCAAATTAGATCAGTACAAATATGAATGCCTTCAACCTGGTTTCCTTGTCAAATCATCACCCTCTGGCAACCCTGATCCACTCATCTTGATAACTTATTATAACATCTAGCTTTGATAATTTAACCTTAAATTTTATATGATGTTATTTCCCCCATTTCTTCATGATTTTCTAATCATTCATCATGTTCTAGAGAAAAGTAAGTTCCCTCTGTATTATATTATACACCCTAAGGAAAGAGAACTCTCAAATAAACTTGAGAAGAAACATTTTTAGATAGATCTATTTCCCAGATAAAAATTTTGCTGAATCTTTCTTTATTTCAGCCTTATCGCTGTTAGATTATGTAATTGAAGCTGTAATAACAAATCACAATTATGTAAGAATTCCTGCTTTCTACGTGCTACTTTTAAAATGTGGTCAAAAGTTCACTTGCATCAGAATCAAATGCAGATTCTAGTCCCACCCTCCACCTTAATGAGGAATTTGTAGTTTAAAAAGTATCTCAGGTGATTTTTATGAACCATAAAGTTTGAGAACTGCTATAAGTTGGTTTGAAAATTCTGCACTTTAGATAAAATGGCTTTTGGAATTCCTCTTTTCATAGTCTGCTGGGTGCGAGCCTGGTGTCCGTTGACATTTTTACTCCTTATGCTGGGCTGGCCATATTTGTCCCTCAAAGTCTAAACTTGATATCGAAGGGATTTAACTGCGTGTGCCCAAAGGCAGAATCCAATTCTGACAAACCTCATAATTGGCTGTTTTCCTTTTTGTTATTTCTTTGGCACTTGACATCTTTAACTTCAAATCTTAGGCTCTTAAAATGTGGTTATTCTCTTGCTTATTCAGCAATAAGCATTCTTTTAAAACACCAAGAACTCTTTAAAAAGTCCATATGAACCTCTGCTTAGTGTTTTAACTGTCTAATCCCTAAATTCATTTAGATAACCTTTGGAAAATAATGATAAATGATCATGAGAATTAGCATAATTATTCATTATTGAAATCTTTTACCATTTTTGCTCTCGTAATTTTAATTGGCTTCTCTGTTTAATTTCAAATGTACGCCCACTACATTTTTATAAAAAGTTTTATTTGTCATTATTGCCAAGTAGTTCGTAACAACTGTCAGAAGCCTGTGGGGTGTTCAGATGACCAAAACTTTACAAATACAATATTTCTCTCTTCCCTTCTCAGGTGAACGAACATACCTGGCATTATATATTCTCATAAGAAAGGATGTTTAATAGTCTTTAATTACATACATGCTATGAAGAGAAACTAGAGTATATAGTTACCTTACAAAAGAGCACTCAACAGCAATCTTAACATTTCCTGCCACAACCTTAGGTTTTGGTAATTTTCAAACACTGTATAAAATGACGCACATTTCATATATGAGGTGTGATAAAACATGAGACAAGTCACACATGAAAATGGTTCTCATTACTTTATAATCATACCTCATGCTTAATCTCAGGCAGTCAGTCATGGAATATAATTTTTAAAACACTCAGCCTATTGCCTACCCACCTCTAATCCAACAGCCCCCCTGGCCACCCTGAGGTGAGAGAAAGTAGATTGCCATCCAAAGACATCTGATTTGGAATATAGGGGGGCAATCAAACATCTCGGGTGGGCTGTCAGCAGGGATCTGCCACCACTAAGAACTCAGCACTTATGTGGTCTTGAAATTATTTCTGGTTGTTTCATGCAAGGGAAGCTCTAGGCAAAACTGTAGTAGTAAGTGAAGTCTGGTTTCTGCACTTCGTCTCCCCATAGAGATGCCGTACTGTTCTCTATAGTTGGGAGTCCTCCTCCGTGGCTTGTCCTCCACAGGCAGTTCTGAATCAGTCTTTCTGAGTTTGTGGTTTAGCAGGACAAGACAAATAAATTTAATTATACAAAGTTAAGAATGCTTTTTTGGTTAATTGAGGTATTCTAATAGCGAAGACAGTTCTTTGCAATTAGTAGGTGCTCAGTAAGTATTCATTAAATGAAATAAAACTATGCTAAGTTCTAAGCTGAGGGGCAGTGGTGGTTCCATGGTAGAATTCTCACCTTTTATGCAAGAGATCAGTGTTCAGTTTCAGGCTGATGCACCTTATGTGCAGTAACCACCTGTTTGCCAGTGGAGGCTTGCATGTTGCTGTGATGCTGAGCAGGTTTCAGCAGAGCTTCCAATCTAAGATGAACTAGGAGGAAAAGCCTGGCAATCTACTTCTGAAAATCAGCCAGTGAAAACCCTATCAATCACAAGGGTCTAATCCACAAACAATCATGGGGATGGCCCAAGACTGGGCAGTTCTTAGTTCTCTATGGCAATCAACTCATGGTTCATGCACATATGTAAGGAAATGGTTTCCTGTATATTTCAATTAAATGAGTTGGCATTGGAGTTCGGACCGGAAGTACAATTTCCCGGAGGGAAGGGACAGCTAGATCAAGCTGCTTTAGCTCTTGTTCTATCTTGTTGGGATCACCTGCTGATTACTGCTGCTACCACAAGGCCTTTGAGCACCCCACTTAAAAATCTGGTACAAGTGTGGAAAAAGGAATTGTGGTGGATTTGCATTGTGTCAGCACAGCTAAATAGAACTACATTTCCCAGAAATCCCTTCCTTGCATAGTTCCGAGTTGGGAGGGAGAGCATAAAAGACAATTTGCATAAGTTTTGGAAGGTGTAAGTGGAGAAGTAACCATAGTCTTTTTTTTTTTATTAATTGATTTTATTTTTTTAAAGAGGTTTTAGTTTTACAGAAAAATTGAGCAGAAAGCTCCCATATATCGTATTTTCTCAAATAGTGTGCCCACACGTATAACGTGCGCAACGCACTTAGGAAAATAATGTGTGAGGATGTTTCATGGTTGGCAAAAACTGTAACGTGTGCATTGTTGGCATAAAAATGCGGTACTTCCCTATTTGTCTAACAGTTTCCGTTATTATTAACATCTTGCGTTAGTGTGGGCTATTTGTTACAACTGTTAAGCGAATATTAATACCTTATCATTATCTATTTGAATTGTGGTGTTATCAAAGAATATTGAATATACCATGGACTGCCAGAAGAACAAAAAAATCTGTCTTGGAGGCAGTACAAGAATGCTCCATAGAAACAAGGATGGTGAGATTTTCTCTCACTTACTTTTGACCTGCCATCAGGAGAGATCAATTCCTGGAGAAAGACATCATGCTTGGTATCTTGGGCTGGGTTCTCTACAGAAGCAAAACCAATGAAGCGTGTTTTACACACACACATAGACATGCACACACACACACACACACACACACATACACACACATATATATATATATAAAACCCCAAAACCAAATCCATTGCCATCAAGTTGATTCCAACTCATAGCAATACTGTAGGACAGAGTAGAACTGTCCCATAGGGTTTCCAAGGAGTGGCTGGTGGATTTGAACTGCCAACCTTTTGGTTAGCAGCTGAACTATTAATCACTGAGCCACCAGGGCTCCCATACATATATTTCCGTGGTATAAATATATATATACACACATAAATATATATTTATATCAAGGAAATGGCCCACATGGTTGTAGAGGCTGCAAAGTCCCAAGTCCATGGGTCAGGCATCAGGTGTCAGGATTTTCCTGACTCATGTAGCTGCAGGGGCTGACAAACCCAAATCATCGGGTCAGACAACAGGCTGTTGTCTCAAGTCCTAAGAACCAGAGGTCAGATGATGACCAGCTAGATGCAGGATCCAGAGTGATTAAAAAAAGCCATTGAGCTTTGCCAGAAAGTCCATATATATTGGATGCAGGCCATACCCCTGAAGAAACTCCCTTTCAATGGATTGGCTGCTCATAGTAGATCTCATCATGGAGATGATTACATCATTACATAACTGCCAAACTACATCATAACTGCCAAACCACTGAGAATCATGGCCCAGCCAAGTTTGCACACAACCTTAGCCATCACACTTGGTAAAGTAGCAGGTCAGCAGAAAAGGGACAGATCTCAATGAAATAGAATGACATAGTGGCTGCAACAGTGGGCTCAAACACAGCAACAATTGTGAGGTTGGACCAGGATCAGGCAATATTTTGCTCTATTATACATAAGGTCACTATGAGTTGGTGCTGACTTCTCAGCACCTAGTTACAACAACAACAACCATTAACTAAAGTCCATAGGGTTCACTGTTTCTATTGCACAGTTCTATCAGTTTTGACAAATGTATAATGTCATGCATCCACCATTACAGTATCATATGGAATAGTTTCACCGTATTATAGTTTCACTGCCCTAAAAATCCGCTGTGCTCCCTCTCTCCCTTCCCCTAAACCCTTGGCAACCACTGATCTTTTTACTGCCTCTATGTTGTTAGATACTGTTGAGTCAATTCCAACTCATAACAACCCTGTGTACAACAGAACGAAACACTGCCCAGTCCTGTGTCATCCTCACAATCACTGCTATGTTTGAGCCCGTTGTTGTAGCCACTCTGTCAGCCCATCTCATTGAGGGTCTTCCTTTTTTCCTCTGACTGTCTACTTTCCCAAGCATGATGCCCTTCTCCAGGGACTGGTCCCTCCTGATAACATGTCCAAAGTACATGAGATGAAGTCTAACCATCCTCACATCTAAGAAGCATTCTGGCTGTACTTCTTCCAAAACAGATTTATTCATTCTTCTGGCAGTCCATGGTATATTCAGTAGTCTTCACCAACACCACAATTCAAAGGTGTCAGTTCTTCTTTGGTCTTCCTTATTCATTGTCCAGCTTTCACATGCGTACGAGGCAATTGAAAACATCATGGCTTGGGTCAGGTGCACCTTAGTCCTCAAGTTGACATCTTGCTTTTTTAACACTTTAAAGAGGTTTTTTTGCAGCAGTTTTGCCCAATGCAATATGTATTTTGATTTCTTGACTGCTGCTTCCATGGGCGTTGATAGTGGATCCAAGTAAAATGAAATCCTTGACAACTTCAATCTTTTCTCTGTTTATCACGATGTTGCTTATTGGTCCAGTTGTAAGGATTTTTGTTTTCTTTATGTTGAGGTGCAATCCATACTGAAGGTTATAATCTTTGATCTTCATCTGTAAGTGCTTCAAGTCCTCTTCACTTTCAGCAAGCAAAGTTGTGTCGTCTGCATATTGAAGGTTGTTAATGAGTCTTCCTGCAATCCTGATGCTGAGCTCTTCTTCATTTTACCAACTGTAAAAATGGTGCAGGGGCATCTGACCTCCTCTAACTTCAGGAGGTGGGGAGACTCACCTTCAGCATCAACAGCCCAAAGCTGATTCCCATGAGGCAGAGGTCAGACATACCTCCTCTCTGTCCAATCTTTTTACCAACTCTGACACCAACTGTCCCTCCCACAGCACCTTTTATTTCTCTGTCGGGTTTGAAAGTCCTTTGCAATGGCCACACAGAACTCACAATCAATACTCATGAATATAGGGCTTATTAGGGAAGTAACAGGTTACAATTCAGGATCAGGAATGACTCAGGATACAGTTCTTAGATCAGGACAGCTTCTCAGCCATACCCACAGGCAAGCTTCTCTCTCTCAGCCCCTCGGTCCCTTGGCCTGGCCTTTGCCCTGCTCAGGTAAGTGTTAACAGAGCTCTTAGATCCACCGATAAGTACCACTCCGCCAGGAAGCCTCCTGTCTGAAGACACTCAGTTCTTTTGTTCTGTGGGTTGGCACACCCACTGTAGACGCCTTGCTCCATGGGCCAGGAAGCCCACTGCACCAACTCTGGCCAGTCTTCTGGTTCTGCTGCCGCCATTTCTTTGTCACTGCTTCTCACTGTCTTGCACCATCTCTGGTGTTACAACTCTCTCTCTATCTCTGTAGCGTTACCTTTTCCAGAGTGTCATGTAGTTGGAATTGTGTAGTATGCAGCTTTTTCAGACTGGCCTCTTTCACTTAGCTATGTGCATTGAAGCTTCCTCCATGTCTTTTCATGGCATGTTAGCTTATTTCTTTTTATTGCTGAATGATATAGGATGTATCACAGTTTGTTTATCCATTTACCTACTGAAGGACATCTTGGTTGTCTCCGAGTTATGGCAATTTTGAATAAAGCTGCTATAAACATTTGTGTGCAGGTTTTTGTGTAGACATAAGTTTTCAACTCATTTTGGTAAATACCTAGGAGTGAGATTGCTGGATGGAATGATAAGACTATGTTTAGCTTTGTAAGAAACTGCCAAACTATTTTCCAAAGTGTCTGTATCCATTTGCAATGAATGAGAATTTCTGTTACTCCATATCTTCGCCAGCATTTGGTATTGTCAGAGTTTTGGATTTTTGCCATTCTAGGAGGTATGTAGTGGTATCTCATTGTTTTTTTTAATTTGTAATTCCCTAATGCTATATGATGGTGAGCATCTTTTCATATACTTATTTGCCATCTGTTTATCTTTGGTGAAGTGTCTGTTCAGATCTTTGGCCCATTTTGTAATTGGGTTCTTTGTTTCCTTATTGTCGAGTTTTAAGAATTTTTTGTATATTTTGGACACAAGGCCTTTATCAGGAGTGGTGCAGTGGTTAAGCTCTCAGCTGTTAACCGAAAGGTCGGCGGCTTGAAACCACCACCAGCTCCTCGAGAGAAAGATGTGGCAGTCTGCTTCTGTAAAGATTACAGCCTTGGAAACCCTGTGGGACAGTTCTACTCTGTCCTATAGGGTTGCTATGAGGCAGAATTGACTCAATGGCAATGAGTTTTTGGGTTTTAGGCCTTTATCATATATATGTTTTGCAAATATTTCCTCCCAGTCGGTTCCTTGTCTTTTCATTTTTTAAAAGCTGTATCATTTTTATGCCTGGAAGGTCAACCAGAGGCAGCAGGTACTGTTGCAGCTCATACTTGTTGTCATTTATCTTCAGGCTCATTTTGTTGGCTGGGTGTACAGCCAAGCCTGCAATTCTTCAGTTCCCACTGGATCCTCCTTCAGCTTTTCCAACTCCTGGACCATGTGTGTATTAAGCTCTGTGATGAAGGGCACCAGCTTCTCCTGCAGGAAACCTGCATCATCAAAACTGGAGGCTTGGAGGCAATGACAGACCAACATGGATTCTGGCCAGTGTCTGTGGGTTCCAGTTTGTCTTTATTCTACCTCGCTTCACATCCATCTCTCGTTCCCAACTTCCTGCCATTGACTTCAGAATCCAGCACCAGACACTAAGCCAACAGCTTCCCATAAACTCTTTAGCTCCCATAATTACCTATGGTCAAATCTCTATGATAAATTCTTTGTTATATATAACTCCTAGTCATTCTGTTCCTTTGATCAAAACCTAACTGACCCAAGTTTGTTCCCTTCATGTCCTATAGTCCAGCTGTTGTTGTTGTTGTGTGCTGTTGAGTTGAGTCTGACTCATAGCAACCCTATAAGATAGGAAACCCCAGAGGGTTTCCTAGGCTGTAATCTTTATGCGAGCAGATCTCCATGTCCGTTCTTCTGTGGAGCTGCTGGTGGATTTCAAACCACTGATCTTATGGTTAATAGGTAAACACTTCACCATTTCACCACAAGGGCTCCTTTAGTCTGGCTGAGATAAGACTAAAACAGCTAAGCAAAATTTTACTCTACGCTGGGAAATAAAAAAAGAGAACTCAAGCCAGAGTTATGTTAATCCAGATGATGTAGTCAATTGATGGATCCTTTTTTTCCCTAACTCCAATTCTCCCTACACAACTCCCTTCTCCGAGCCCTATTTCAAATATTTTCTTTATTTCCCTCTACCTGGACCTTCATTAGCTACATCAATTCATCAAAGAGCAGACCAAGAAAAGGAAGACAAGCAAGCTGGTTTGGTTTTGGTATGCCCACTCTACTGAAGGAAACTTTTAGTGCGGAAGATATTTTGGGCGAGACAACTTATGGTTCTCCCACAGACATGTTATATAGACAAAGGCCCACTCCTCCCATGACTCTGGTAGGCAGTTTTCATGTTTTGTCTTCCCTCTCCTGTTTAGTTATATTTAACACTTACACAAGGTGGAAACTTAACTAATAATAGCCAGAATTCCAGCAAATATGATCACAGATCTGGAAGGGACCATACAGTAAAATATAGTCCCACCAAACCATTCTACAGATCAGGAGAATGACTTGGGGAGGTTAAGTCATGTCATGCAGCTGGCTGTGGAATAGGTTAACAGTGAAGGGGGTTAACAGTAAATAGTTTGGTAAACTAACCTATGGTGTCTGCTTCAAAGACCATGTCTGTTTTTGTGTATCATTGATTATATCCTCAATGTCCAGCACAATGTTTTGCACATTTTAGGAGCCCAAAAATATTTATGGCATGAACGAATGAATATGTAAATGGTACTGAGAGGTAACTTGCCTAAAGTCAGGTCTAGTAGATAACCTAGCCAGCATATAAACTGAGGCCTATTATGGTTTGAATTGTGTCCTCCCAAAATATGAGTTGTAAATCCTAACACCCATACTTGTGGTTATAATTCCATTTGGGAATGCGTTTTCTTTGGTACGTTAAGAGGCCATATCAGTGTAGGGTGTATTTTAAGCCAATCACCTTCGAAATACAACAAGAGCAGAGTAGGCATAGAGAAGCAAGCAAGGGAAGAGAGATGCCAAGCCACATGAAGATCACCTGGGAGCAGAAGGTCAAAAGAGACAAGGACCTTCCTCCAGAGCCAAGAGAAAGAGAAAATCTTCCCCTGGAGCTGGTACCCGGAATTTAGACTTCTAGCCTCTAAACTGTGAGAAAATAGATTTCTGTTTGTTAAAGCCACCCACTTGTGGTGTTTCTGTTATAGCAGCACTAGATGACTAAGACAAGGCCTAATATCTTAACCACTACTATTGGCGAGGAAATGACTGGTTTATTTGATTTTGCAGACCAAATGGTCTTCCCTGTAGAGGCAGAGTGACACAAGGGGCCACCAGCAGGAAGCCATGATGCTAAATGTGAAGAGCTGAACTTTACCCTGGTGGTTCTCCTGTTTGGCCCTATGTGGTGACATGGGTTCCATGTGTTCATGGACATAAGATAATAGGATCTCGCCTCAAAATCTATTGCTCTGTATCTGTGGTTCTAAAATGTTTTTGATAAAATAACTCAAAATTAAAAAAAAAATTGGCATCTGTCACACACTGTAAATGGACAGCTGCATTATTAAAGCAAGTATTTTCTCAATGTCATCTATTTTGAATAAATATTGCTAAGGATTCAAATTTATTTCACTCAAACTTGGCAACATCAATTATTGATTTTTGTTTGCTATACATTTTCAAAACAAATTTTAAAGTCCTGAATTACTTCCAAATAACAATTACAGCATTTTTAGAATCACCAAGCACAAAGGAAATCATTATCTTAGAAACTCTTCTGGTTTAATTTTTTTTTTTTCTTCTTTACAGCTGTACTTACTCTAGGGCCAAGCACTTTTGTATGTCTTCTTAGCGACTCTGATCTTCTCTCTCTCTCTTTTATTTTTCTAATGAAAAAGAGTCTAACTTTTTTCTATCAGGATTTAAGAATATACACACAAAAAGGGAAAGAGCAACTTCTGAAAATTATTCTATAGCTTTGGATGCAGGTTAAGTTAAAGACAATTATTTTAAAAGTTTTCATTAGTATATGTGTTAGTTTCTGTGGTAGATAAAAAAAAAAAAAGACATGATCCCAGTCCTTTATGGGGTAATTTAAGCCAAGCTACAGGCATAGACTTAGTGGGCAACTGCCTACATGGGTGATTTTGGAAGCCCCAGGGAAGAGGGGGAAGAAGTCAGGGTCTAATTATGGTCTTTGAGAAAAGACATAAATATCAGGTATAAGAATGGAGTTTGTTAATGATAATGATAATAAAAGTCATGATAGCTAATAATAATAATAATTGAGCTCTTTCTTATGTGCCAGGCACAGAGCAAGAAGCTTTGGTGGCACAATGGTTAACTGTGGCTTCACAGGAGAAAGACCTGGCACTCTGTTCCCAAGGTAGGAAACCCTGTGGGACAGTTCTACTCAGTCACGTGGGCTTGCTGTGGTCAAAATAGACTCAACAACACCCAACAATGACAAGGTACTGTGCTGAGAAGATCCTATTGATGTCTCTATTTTATAGATGAGGAAACTAAGGACTGATAATGAGCAGATGACTATCTAACAAACTTCTGTCTCTGAAGAGAATTAGTCCTGGATGCAGACAGGCAGGCAGACCAATTGGTAAACTTAGCTATAATAGGGAGTGTGTCCAGGAACTGAAAAAAGAGGGGAAAGACGAGCAACAAAGAGCAACCAGAGTCTTGATACACTTGAGTCTTAATGGTGTCAGCTTACACTAGAACATAATGTTATTGAAATTAATGCACTAAGAACTAAGAGTAGCATCTGGCATAAGCCTTGACAGTACTTACTTACAAATGTTATTTTCCATTTCAGAATCTCATTTGAATTCAAGTTTCTGCTACAGAAAAGGACAAAATAAATCATTCTAATTGTGAGGAAAATAAAGGTTAAGCTTACTTGCTTCTAAAATTAGGTCATTCTGAACACTGAGCATAAGTAACAGAAATGAGAAAATCAACATTAAAAAATTTTATTGAAATGTAGGTCATCTCTCCTTCCCCCACCCTGTACATAGAGGTATTTTAGCAAAGTGTGATATTACCTTAAGAAATCAGATAAACTCCAGCTAGTAAGAACTTTCAAGAAATGGACTACCAATAATAATCACAGTAAAAAAAAATTACCTTTATAAAGCACTTAAAGTACATCAAGCACTGTGCTAAGAGGTTTAAATGGGTCATCTCAGTTACTCTTTACAACAAGATCTTACCAATGTGGAACTAAGACATGGGCAGGACTGGAATAAAACTCAGCCTGAGGTGGAAATCTAATCAAATTCATATATTCAATGAGCATTTAATTAGTCTATTACCCACAAGGCAGTGAGTTGGACTTTGCTTCTCCTTCTCACTTTTGATTTGGTCACTATCCAGGGTTATTTAATGATAGAAATTTTACCTTATTTTGCTTTGCTCATTCAGACTAATTTCTCTGTTAAGTCAAAAGGTGGTGGTTTAAGTCTCTTACCTTGACTTTCCTGAAGGCATAACCCACCGTGGCCTCTGTGAACTACCAAACTTTATGAAAAAGTGAAATGCTATAAATCATCCTAACTGTAGGTGAATCCCTAGGCTACTGAAGTGGGGCAAAAACCATCGCACCAAGTACATCACTGTAATACATGTTTTGATTAATAGAATTCTAAATATAGTGCTGAGTAAGCCTTTTGGTTTCTGTGTATGTATGTTTACTAAATGGGATTATTCTACTTGGTTCTGGGGGTTTCTACCCACTTGCATTTTGCTTTCAGCTTCAGTTATATGTAAATGTAAGATGAAAGTCAAGCTAAATCTTTCTTAGCTGACTTGAATTAGAATCATACACAATCTTTTTCAGAGAAACTCAGGTAGGTTTTTTTGCTTTAATAGAAAATATTTCCTATTCGTTTTATCTTTGTTCCCCACAAGGACATGTACAATTGATAATGAATGTTTGTTAAATTGGGCACAATTCTACACAATGGAAACAACTTCCAAAATGACTTTCTTTGATTATAGGTTTTTAAGCTTGAAAAAATAAACATATTTGTATTTTATAATCTAGTTAAGCATTTTTTTAAAATAATAATTTATTTTGTTTTTGTTGTTGAGAATATACACAGCAGGACATACACCAGTTCAACAATTTCTACATATACAACTCAGTTATATTGATTACATTCTTTGAGTAGTACAACCATTCTCACCCTCATTTTCAGAGTTATTCCCCTCATTAACATAAACTCACTGCCCCCAAGTGTCCTATCTAATATTTCAAGTTGCTATTGTCAAGTTGATTCCATATAGATAGATCTTAAAAGAGTACACTGCTCAAGGCAGACATTCTTTACCAGTTCAGCTAACCTATCATTTGGTTTTAAGAAGATTTCAGGGGATATTTTTGGTTTAAGGTTTATCTCTGGGCAATAGTTTCAGGGGTTCATCCAGCCTCCATGGTAGTTGAGCAGTTTTTGTAGCTGAGAGTTAGTTAGAAACAGAAAGCACTTTTAAGTGGAAGTAGGGATACTTGAAAACTACTACTGTTATATTTGAGATTTCTTATAAAAATTCCAGGATGTTTACAGACTTGGGTGAATTTGAGATAATAGCATATTCCATCTTCAAAATATTTCCAATGTCAATTTTCAGTATGATTTAGAAATCATTTTATCTAATTTTTAAAATATATTACTTAAAATAATTCACTAAGAAGTAAATTATGAAAATATATATATATTTCAAATGTCAAAACCTGGCTTTCTTTGTAAGACTGGTCGTATTTTATATGTTCTCCAAGATTCTCTGGAGCCAATACTGATTAAAACCAAACTGAACCCATTGCCGTGGAATCGATTGTGACTCATAGCAACACTCATTAGGTGAGAGAAAAACCTGCTTTTTTCTCCCTTAGGATTCTTCTGTGGCACTCTTAGCATGGCAGATTTCTTGCCATGTATGCATAGCTTCTTATCGGCTCAATGGCAAGTGGTTTGGTGTTTTTGTTTATAGGTAGTTTACCATCTCCTTTCTCTGCCCCACCAGGAAAAGCAGTGGATTTCCAAACCAAAATTTCACAAAATATGCCTCTCTATTCTATTCTATTTAATTTAAAACAGTGCTGGTCAAGATCCACTTGACTGAGTTTAAAATCCATTAAATTGATTTTACACCCTGTGTATGAGTTTCAGCCTGTTTTGAAAACACTGGATTGGAATTTAACGTTGGGTAAAATGATGATGGAGGTAGGACCATTTGAAATTTCCACCTTTATTTTTTATTGTTCTCTCCGATTGCCTCTTTTCCAATTCTGATAGCTGGTTTTGAATGAAGATGTCTGTTATGATTTTTCTGTTGTCCCCAAACTGTAACTAAGATCAAAAGCTGAGGACAAAAGGTATCAAGTATCCTATAGTGTCCCATATTCTACATTAACAGTTAGACCAGGAAGTTTCCCTGAGAGGCTCCAAGACTGTCCCCTCTACCACACCACCACCTCCACCATGAATTAATAGAAGAGGAGAAAGTGTTTTGATGAGGGGCAATGCAATATTTGCGAAGAGAGATTATTCTCTCACCTCAATGCCATACCATGGAGGAGAAGGTGAGGTACTTCTTTGAAACCAAGGAGGGGCCCCCAGAAAATTGCTGGTAAATATTTGGTGGTACATGCAAGAAGGGGAGACTAGTATCTTGTTCCTCCATCGGTCAACTTCTTAGAAGCAGACTTGCTGACCTGTCCCTGTGATAGCCAACTCAGCCAGGAGCTGCTTAGCCATTATCAAACAAAGCCTCAAGTGACAGCACCAGGTGTGGCTTAGTTGGGAGCTGCTCAGACCAAGCAGAACTTGCCCCCTCCTGTCCGTTGTCCTCAAAGCACTGGGTGTGTCTCAAGCCAGTTAAACCCAGTTTACTAGCCTAAATGCCAAAGACAACAACAAAGCCAAGTTTTCTTACTGCGCCTGTGGCACCATGATAACCTATGTAGTCCATAACGTTTGTATGTACTTCCTTGTGAGGGATGGTACAAAAGTTCTGCCTCCCTTTGTTTGGAGAACTTGATGTGAGGTATACACCTCCTTGCCTGCATGCTTGCAATAAACGCTCTTCCCCCCACCTCACCTTGGTGTGTCTTTATTGACAAGGAGTTGCGCAGAGCAGGACCTGCTTTGGGTAACACCTGTGGTACTGGAAAAGGGGAAAGGGAATCTGGAAGTGAAGGCATCATGGATGGATCTCCAGGTGAGGGGGTGGTGGTGGTCAGGATTGCCACTCTTCCTCCCCACTTCCTGTTCCAGGTTGCTGAGAGGTATGAAAGATGGAGTCCGTAGGTCTGAAAACAGACCTAGAAGTTAGATAAAATTAAGGCCTACAACCTTTGCTTTCAGGGATCATGCCAGTAGTAGGATTGGGGCAAAGAGATGTGATGGTCAGAGGAATTAGGCTTGATGTTCTCGCCTGGGCAAGTGTCAGCCAGAAGATGTAGCCAATTTTGCAAGGGCGACCAATGCCTAAGGAAATTGTGTGGGTTTCTCCCACATTCTCCAGCTCCCAGGGGCCTCTTTTTTCTATCTTCTGGCCAGAAAGATAGGCTTCTTTTGGAGTTTTTGCTATCCACGCTAAGAAACGGTTTTAGTTCTCCTGGAATCCAGGTTTCTGGCTTTCATGGAGATTGGGGCAACCAATCCAGGACATTGCCCTTAAAAAGAGCCAAAAAACCCAAACCCGGCACCGTTGAGTTGATTCTGACACATGGCAACCCTACAGGACAGGGTAGAACTGCCTCATAGTGTTCCAAGGAGCGGCTGGTGGATTCGGACTGCCGACTTTTTGGTTAGCAGCTGAGCTCTTAACCACTACACAACCAGGGCTCCAAATTGAACAAAATGATCTCCTAAAAGTCAGCTTTAAGTCAAACAATGGTCTAGATACACTAGTAAAAACCGGTTTGCCTTTGACATCAGGCTCTTTTGAAGGCTTTTCTATGTGCAGAAGGTTTTGAGGAACAGAAACTCCAAGATCAGACTAGAAGTATGTTTTAAGGCATATTATTACTATGTTGGAGCCCTGGTGGTATAGTGGTTAACTCAGCTGCTAATCAAAAGGTCAGAATCCCTATGGGGCAGCTCTACTCTGTCCTATAGGGTCGCTATGAGTCAGGATCAACTTGACGGCAACAGGTTTGGTTTTTTGTTTTTTGTTTTTAAATCATGTCAAGTGGTGTCTGCAACTGATAAACTGCTGGTATATCCAGAATCATTTGAGGAGGGCGAGTGTGAGGTGAAGCTGAGGTTCTGCTCTTACCTGGTTGGTGGTTAAAAAGTTAGTAGACAGTTATTTTAACCTCAAGTGAACAGGGCATGAGTTTTGCCCTTGGAGAGCTTATAGTCTAATGTGGGAGACAAGTTTCCTCCTCATTATAAACAGCTAATTCAGGATTGTGGTTACCTCTGGGGAGAGATGAGGGGAACTGAGCCATGGGGAGACTTCTAGGGTACTTATAAGGGTGAAAAGAAAAAGAGCTTTGAAGCAAGTAGACCAAAATATTAAGATTTGTTAAAACTGAGTAGTTGATATAAGATTTCTCTTTATATTATACTCTAGATTTTTATATATGCTTGAATGAATTTTTATATGTTTTAATTAAATTGGAGCTCTGGTTAAGAATTTGGCTGCTAACCAAAAGGTCGGCAGTTCAAATCCACCATCCACTCCTTGGAAACCCTACGGGGCAGTTCTACTCTGTCGTGTAGGGTCACTATGAGTTGGAATCAACTTGACAGCAACGGGTTTGTTTTTGGTTTTTAATTAAATTATAAATTTCCTTCCTTCTGTTTCTCTATTGCCACCTTCCATGAACTCACAGGACCAGTGCTGTCTTAGCAAATGAGTTTTGTACAGAATAATCCAAATTGAGGAGGTAGAAGATCACCCAATGTCTTCAGGAAAGTGGGGCTTCAGCTGGTTCATCAAAGACAAGACTCTTGAAGGAAAGATATGAAAGTTTGGAGGAAGAATGATACCAAAACCTTCCTCTTCCTCCTTTTTTTTCCTTCCCAGGAACACTTCCAGGGAAGGAGAGAAAGGATCATAAATACTCCCTCCATTTTAAGGAACACTGAAGAGGTTCATTGGAGGGGCTTCATTTTTCCTTGTTGAAAGTTGTCTTTGTTTCTGTAGAGCCGGAAAGGGTGAGGGCAAGGCCCAGGGGAAAGCCAGGGCAGCTGGAGCTGGACAGGCTTTGGGCTTGAAGTGTGGCACTGAGGCAACTTCCTACTGAGTCCTGCTTGGCTGCCTCACAAGCTGTCAGAGACGCAGGGGAGAAGTCACTCAGCAACAAAGGGCTTCTCTGTGGTAGCTCCCAGGAGCCTGAGCAGTGGGGGGTGTCTGGACCCAGTACTGCTGCTGATCTCTACAGAAAGGAGTGCCAGCAACATTTTTTGTGTGATGGGGGAAGGTTTTATTTGTATGTGAGTGGTTTTTTGGCCCTGGATGGTGTAAATAGTTAACACACTTGGCTAATAACTGAAAGACGGGAGATTTGAGTCTACTGAGAGGTGCCTCAGAAGAGAGGCCTGGTAATTTACTTCTGAAAAATCAGCCATTGAAAGCCCCATAGAGTACAGTTCTACTCTGAAACATGTGGGGTCACTAGGAGTCAGAATCCTCTTGACAGAAACTGGATTTTGATTATTTTGTCTTCGCATGTTTACACTCCAAGAATAATTCTTTTTTTATTTTGGGTAAATTTTTTTTTTTTTAATTGTGCTTTAGGTGAAAGTTTACAGAGCAGATCAGTTTCTCATTAAACAATTCCAAAAATAATTCTGTTTTTCTTTCTTTCTTTCTTTTTTTCCAGTTGGGTCCTGGGATAGTTTGTGATGCAGAATCAGGAGAAATGGGTTGAAAAGAAAATCTTGCTGAGAAAGGCTGAAGGAAAATGGAAAGGGTTTAGACTCGGATTAATTCAACCAACATAATAAAGAGATCTATGGATGAGAGGGAGAGCTGAGACTTGGTAGCCTGGGAGACGTTCTTTGGAGGATGTTGGCTAATGAGAAGCTTGGGAGCATCTGTGGTAAGTGAGAAAATTGGGGAGAAAGGAAGAGACAATTTAGGGAAATATTGCTGTGTATTATAAATCTGAACCCATCTAAATGTTATTTAAGAGCCCAAATTAAGAATGGAAATCCTGTTTAATTTCTCTTGGCAGTTAGGCTGTGTATCTTTTTGTGCAGCTCCCTGAAGAGATGAACTAGGTGGGCTTCCAGGAATTATCCAGGTGTAAAAATGGTGTGGGGGCATATCTGACCTC
Organism: Trichechus manatus latirostris; assembly: GCF_000243295.1. Lineage (NCBI taxonomy): Eukaryota > Metazoa > Chordata > Mammalia > Sirenia > Trichechidae > Trichechus > Trichechus manatus. The sequence goes on from NW_004443995.1 coordinate 7,252,917, forward strand.
CTCTAAATTTACAAGCAGAAAGGAGAATCAAGATAAACAGCCCAAGGCCCAAGGCTGATTCCTATGAGGCGGAGGTCAGATATACCTGCTCTCTCCACCATCTTTACCAATTCTGACATCAATTGTCCCTGCCATAGCACTCTCTACTTCTCTGCTGGGTTTGATAATTCATTACAATGGCCACACAGAACTCACAGACAATACTCACATGATGGGGTTTATTAGGGAAGTAACAGTTACAGTTCAGGCTCAGGAACACTCAGGATACAGTTCTTCGATCAGGACAGCCTCTTCCCAGCAGAGCTCGCAGGTGGCCTCTCCCTGGCCCTCGGCCTCTGCCGGAAAGCACTCAGCTTTCTCACGCCATGGGCGGGAAGCCCACCATGCTGTCTCCTGCTGCTGGCTCTCTGAGGCTGCTTCTCACTGTCTTCAGGGTTACAGCTTGCTGTCGCTCAGTCTCCTGGTTCCCGGAGCTTCTAAACTCAGGGATCCTGGGTCCAAAGGATGAGTTCTCTGATCCTGGCTGATCTTCCTTGGTGGTGGTGGGGTCTTCTCTTTCCCACCTTTGGGGTGGCTCATTTCGAACCTAGCGAGATGGCAAAACTGATCAATTCCTTTGGTGGGTCACAGTTACCCTATCACATAAAAGAGCTACATGACCTCAGGTGTGAGCGTGAACAGGTGTCAAGGCAGAAAGCCAGACAGAACATTGTATTAACCTCCTTGATTCTCGAGGACATGATTTCCACTCACCTCTCCAGGGCATTTGCTTTTTCTTTGCCAACTTCCTGCACCATATGGAACAATCTTATACCATGTGGCTTCCATTCTTCCTAACATGCAATGCCAACTGTTCCTTGAACTCTATTCCAAGGACCCTTCAGAAATTATTCTAACACTCTTGGACTTTTTACTATCTTCTACGTCTGTTTTTTTCATCATTTTTGCTATTCTTATATTTTCAATTCATAGAAGCTAATACAACTATGATTATAACATTTTCCCAACGTATAGCATAGTATTTGGAACATAGGTGTCTTAGTTATCTAGTGCTGCTATAACAGAAATACCACAAGTGGATGACTTTAACAGAAAGAAAATTATTCTCTGCATTTCTCAAGCTGAAAGAACTGAAGAAAAATTCAAGCCTCGACTTGCAACATTGAACGATCCTATGGGGAAAATATTAAATGATGCAGGAAGCATCACAAGAAGATGGAAGGAATACACAGTCACTATACCAAAAGAACAGGTTGATGTTCAACAATTTCAGGAGGAAGCATATGCTCAAGGACTGATGGTACTGAAGGAAGAAGTCCAAGCTGCACTGAAGGCATTGGTGAAAAACAAGCCTGCAGGAACTGATGGAGTACCAACTGAGATGTTTCAACAAATGGATGCAGTGCTGGAAGTGCTCACTTGTCTATGCCGAGAAATTTGGAAGACAGCTACCTGGCCGACCAACTGGAAGAAATCCATATTTATGCCTATTCCCAAGAACGGCGATCCAACTGAATACAGAAATTATCAAACAATATTATTAATATTACACACCAGCAAAATTTTGCTAAAGATCAGTCAAAAGCAACGGCAGCAGTACATAGACAGGGAACTGCCAGAAATTCAAGCCAGATTCAGAAGAGGACATGGAACCAGGAATATCATTGCTAATGTGAGAAGGATCCTGGCTGAAAGCAGAGAATACCAGAAAGATGTTTACCTGTGTTTTATTGACTATGCAAAGGCATTCGACTATGTGGATCATAACAAATTATAGATAACATTGAGAAGAATGGGAATTCCAGAACACTTAATTGTGCTCATGAGAAACCTGTACATGAATGGAACAAGGGAATACTGTGTGGTTTCAAGTCAGGAAAGGTGTGCATCAGGGTTGTATCCTTTCACCATACTTATTTAATCTGAATGCTGAACAAATAATCTGATAAACTGGACTATATGAAGAAGAATGTGGCATCAGGATTTCAGGAAGACTCTTTAACAACCTACGATATGCAGATGTCACAATCTTGCTTGCTGAAAGTGAAGAGAACTTGAAGCACTACTGATGGAGATCAAAAACTACACACTTTAGTATGGATTACACCTCAACATAAAGAAAACAAAAATCCTCACAACTGGACCAATAAGCAACATCATAATCAACAGAGAAAGGAAAGAATTTGTCAAGGATTTTATTTTACTTGGATCCACAATCAACACCCATGGAATCAGCAGTAAAGAAATCAAAAGATGCATTGCACTGGGCAAATCTGCTGCAAAAGACCTCTTTAAAGTGTTAAAAATCAAGGATGTCACCTTAAAGACTAAGGTGTGCCTGACTCAAGCCATGATGTTTTCTATCACCTCATATGCATGTGAAAGCTGGACAATGAATAAGAAAGACCAAAGGAGAATTGATGCCTTTGAATTGTGGTGCTGGTGAAGAATATTGAATATACCACGAACTGCCAAAAGAACAAACAAATCTAACTTGAAAGAAATACAAACAGAATGCTCCTTAGAAGCAAGGATGGTGAGATTGCATCTCACATACTTTGAACATATTATCAGCAGGGATCAGTTCCTAGAGAAAGACATAAGGCTTGGTAAAGTAGAGGATTAGCGAAAAAGAAGAAGACCCTCAAAGAGATGGATCGACACAGTGGCTGCAACAATGGGCTCAAGCATAATGACGATTGCGAGAATGGTGCAGGACCGGGTAGTGTTTCGTTCTGTTGTACGTAGGGTCACTCTGAGTCGGAACCGACTTGACAGCACCTAACCACACCACCACCAATATATATAATTATGCATGTATATATATATATTAGGTACTATACTAAACACTTTATACGCAATATCTAATTTTATTCTCACAACAACCCTCTGAGGCACATATTATTACCCTCATTTTGTATAAGAAGAGACTGAAGCTTAGGAGGTTAAGTAAGAATGTCACACAGCTGGTGTTCACTGCAGGAAACAGAAATGGCTTTGGTGGTTTCAAGCAGAAAGGGATTTAATACAAGGAATTAGGTGTTTACAAAATCCCAGGGAAGGCTGGAAGAGTGAAGTTGGGGCCTGCCATTGAACTTTTTGTTTCAAGTTTCCGCACTATTACTGTAATCTAGAGGTTAGGATGATGCTGCTGCCGCCGCCATACTGCCTCCACCCCAAAGCTGACCTGACACGGGAAGGTGGAATCTGGGCCGCAAACCCTCAGATGTCCGTCTGACCTTGCATCCCACTGTCACTGTAGCACCGCTGCTCTATGCAGGAAGTCCATCTCGTTACTAGCACCAAGTCTAATAACTGTACTCTGTGTGTGTATGTGTTTATTCTTTATTCTAATTTACCAAGCCTCTGCCTTATATTTCAGTTTTAGTTATTTGTCCCTGTCTTGTTTTCTGATGCTGAGTCTCTCTCTCTGGCAATTTGGGCCTAGGTCTCTGCTCATCATGCTCAGGGTCCTGCCTTCCTGTGACCATTCTTTCCAGTCCCTTGAGGGGATCCCTAGAGCCTGTGGCCTGTTTGCCAGCATCTCTACCTATTGCTTTCCTTGAAGATTTGTCCATTAATAACATCCACTCTGAGTCATAAAAAGACTCATGAATTTTTAAGTTCAGATAATATATTATCAAATAGTACTGAGTATAATTCTAATTGTGTGTGTGTGTGTGCGCGCGCGTGCACACGCGTGCAAATGTGTATACATTAGGTAAATGAAGACTGGAATCATACACATCTAAATATTAATAGTGATTATCTCTGTGTGGTTGAATTGAGATGATTTTATTTTTCTTTTGGTACGGAAAATATTTTTAAAGTGCTCCATGCTGAGTATGTATTACTTACGTAAGAAGTGTACAGGACTGTGTTGGGAGCCTATTGCAGATTTTGATGCCGCCCAGCTTATTTTCTGTGGTTGATAACCTAGAAACTTTCATTTTTCCCTGAAATAAGCCAAACAGAGAACCAAGGTCAGAAGTATTCTGTGCCCTTGGCAATCTGTGTGTGCAGATTACAAGGCATAATGAGGCCCATCAGCACTGCCGCAGTCACTTAAAATCTGTGGAAGAGAACTGTAGAAATCACTTCTGAGATAACTGAAGCTCTTACAATAACACCAGCCGTTTTAAAAGATTTAAATTTCACAAATGGAATCATCAAACTGGTAAGGATTTCACTGTTTTGTTTTGTAAAACTGCATTATCTTCTTGTGCATTCCAGTTTTGAGAATTTCTTAAATGACATGAAGTTATCAGCAGATTTCCCAAGAATGAGAAGCTGATAAACGGTTTCTCGCAAGAAGTAGAGGGTCCCAGTAAAACTGATTTTGGGGAGTCATTCCATCACTTCATTTGAAAATCAGAAAAAATATAATAAATTTTTATATTATTATTAAAAAAAAAAAAAAAAAACTCCCTTTGAGTCGATTCTGACTCATAGTGACCCTTATAGGACAGAGTAGAACAGCCCCATAGGGTTTCCAGGGAGCAGCCGTTGGATTCGAACTGCTGACCTTTTGGTTAGCAGCTGAGCTCTTAACCAGTGCGCTACCGGGCTTAACATTTCTGTATGTCAGTTTCTTCATCTAAAAATAATAGCATTGCCACTTAGAACTGTTGTGAGAAGTGAATTAATTGATCCTGCAAACTGCTTAGAACAGTTCCTGACACATAGTAAATGCCCAATAAATGGTTATTATTATTATATGTTATTACATAATTATATATTATTATATTGAGCATTTACGGTATTTGATTTTTTGGTATTGTTATTATATATTATTATTATTTTTCTGACTTTCAAATGAAGTGAAGGAATGACTCATCAAAATCAGTCTTACTGGGACCCTCTACTTCTTGCGAGAAACTGCTTATCAGCTTCTCATTCTTGAGAAATGTGCTGATAGCTTTTTGATAGCTTAACAATAATAATAACCATTTATTGAGCATTTACTATGTGCCAGGAACCGTTATGAGCACTTTGCAGGGATCAATTAATTCACTGATCACAACAGTTCTAAGTGGCAGTGCTTTTATTTTCAGATGAAGAAAACGATGTACAGAAATGTTACGTATCTTGTACAAGATAAGAACTTCAACATATGGGCATATGTTTCCTATCTAGCTTCACAAGCCTGGGAGGTCTATATCAATTATGCTAGTACCAAAGTCACATCAGCTGAGACTGTGTTTGAATAAGGCATTTAAGTAGTAAAAAAAAACCAAATCAAACCAGTTGATCTCAATTCTGTCTCATGGTGACCTCATGTGTGTGAGAATAGACCTGTGCTCCATAGGGTTTTCAATGGCTGTGATCTTTCGGAAGTAGATCAGTGAATCTTTCTTCTGAGGTACCTCTGGGTGGATTCAAACCACCAACCTTTACCATTAGTAGCCAAATACTTAACTGTATGTGCCACCCAGGAGTTTTGCTTAAAAGTAGTATCTGTACTTAAAGGCTAGGCTGCTGTCAATGAAATTCTTAGTTTTTTTTTTTCCTGTGGTGGAGGCCTTTGCAAAAGTTAACTTTTATAGCTTACTGACAATACCCCTGAACCTAACCAATCATTCATCAAGCAACTTTTTGAGCCAAATACCAGGCATTTCTGTTGTACTTGGAATATTGTGATTTCCATCAGACAGTAGTTTCTAGAATTCCAAGAATTATATCTAATTTTGTTTGTGAAACGAACACACAGCAAGTTGAACGAAGATAAGCTCACAGAAAGTTTTCATTTCAGTAGTGATGAAAGGCGACCTGCCCCTTAGGCAACTGTAAAAACGACCTTGGTCATTACCCTACTCAAGATACAACATATAAAATCCATGATGCTCTTTCTCAAAAAAGAAAAGCCTCCAGATTTCTAGGATTATTTAGTTTCTAACATTTTTTTTCTTCCTCTCTAAAGGCTTCCATACTGGGACATTTTGTCACACTGTTTAGAAAGACCCTCTGTGGTGTTAGGCTTCCAGCCGAAGGGCATTGTCTGTAACCTCAAGTTATTATTGGTTTCTGAGTCAGTATAGTACATCATGATGAACAAAATCTCTTTTCTTATTACTGCTGCTTTCTCAACAAAGGGCGGTGCAAAGGCACAAAATTTGAGAGAGCATTGAGTTCTCAACTGCTTACTAATCAAAACTTGTGTTATCCACAAAACATAACTGAGATGAGCATCAACAAAGACATCCTTTCTGTTATTAGCAGAGTCAGGAAGTTGTACAGTCACCTGTAGTCTTGCCTTTTATTTTGTATTGATCACATGTCTCTTTGATGACTGTTTTATAAGGATAATTAATCTCATACCCTCAATTAATTAGGTCACCAGGAGCTCTGAAGTCTTTTGTTGAGTGCATATGTCCTTGGGCTTGTTTGTGAGCTGGGGAGAATTATTTTAAATGCTGATGCCCTGATCCTTTTGCCATAGGGGATCTTGAGTTGTACTGTGCTATTACAAAAAACCAAACAAAAAGAAATCAAACCCACTGCCACTGAGTCCATTTTGGCTTATACTGACCCTGTAGGACAGAGTAGAACTGCCCTATAGGGTTTTCAAGGCTGTAAATCTTTACGGAAGCAGACTACCACATCTTTCTCCTTTGGAGCTGCTTGTGGATTTGAACGGCCGACCTTTCTTTTTTTTTGTACTTTAGATGAAAGTTTACAGAACAAACAGTTTCTCATTAAACAGTTAGTACACATATTGCCCCGTGACAATGGTTAATAACCCCACAACATGTCAACACTGTCCCTTCTCAACCTTGGGTTCCCTATCACCAGCTTTCCTGTCCCTTCCTGCCTTCTAGTCCTTGTCCCTGGACTGCTGTGCCTCATTAGTCCCGTTTTGTTTTATGGGGCTGTCCAATCCCTGGCTGAACGGTGAACCTCGGGAGTGCCTTCACCACTGAGCTAAAAGGGTGTCTGGGGAATATACTCTTGGGGTTTCTCCAGTCTCTGTCGGGCCAGTAAATTTGGTCTTTTCTTGTGTGTTAGAATTTTGTTCTACATCCTTCTCCATCTCCGTCCAGAACCCTCTGTTGTGATCCTGGTCAGAGCAGTCAGTGGTGGTAGCCAGGCACCATCTAGTTGTACTGGACTCAGTCTGGTACAGGCCTTGGTAGCTGTAGTCCATTAGTCCTTTGGAATAATCTTTTCCTTGTATCTTGTTCTCTTCATTCTCCCTTGCTGCTGAAGGGTGAGACCAGTGGAGTATCACAGATGGCTGCTCACAGGCTTTTAAGACCCCAGATGCTACTCACCAAGGTAGAATGCAGAACATTGTCTTTATAAACTGTGTTATGCCAAATGAGCTAGATGTTCCCTGTGAGCATGGTCCCCACAGCCCTCCACCCAGCAATTCAGTCCCTCAGGGAGTTTGGATGTGTCTATGGAGCTTCCATGACCTTTCCTTGTACAAGTTGTGCTGGCTTCCCCAGTATTGTGTACTGTCTTACCCTTCACCAAAGTTACCACTTATTTATTGTCTATTTAGTTTCCCCCCACACACCCCCCATCCCTTGTAACCAACAAAGATTGTTTCTTTTTGTGTGTAAACTTTTTCATGAGTTTTTACAGTAGAGGTCTCATACAATATTCGTCCTTTTGTGATTGACTTATTTCACTCAGCATAATGTCCTCCAGTTTCATCCATGTTATGAGATGCTTCACAGATTCATCATTGTTCTTTAGCATTGCGTAATACTGCATTGTGTGTACGTACCATAGTTTATCCATTCATCTGTTGATGGGCATCTAGGTTGTTTCCATCTTTTTGCTATTGTGAACAATGCTGCAATGAACATGGGTGTGCATATGTCTATTCATGTGATGGCTCTTATTTCTCTAGGATACATTCCTAGGAGTGGGATTGCTAAATTGTATGGTATTTCTATTTCTAGCTTCCTAAGGAAGTGCCATATCATTTTCCAAAATGGTTGTATCATTATGCATGCCCACCAGCACGAACTACCGACCTTTCTGTTAGCAGCTGAGTGTTTAACCACTGCACCACCAGAGCTCCTTGTACTTTGCTATACTAGCTGGAAATTCTGTAACTTCCCTGAACCACCTTTTCCAGATGAGTAAATAGATAATTGTGTGGTTTTTAGACTGTCTCTATCATCAGCTGGGATGAGGTGCCTGAAGAGCCTAATGAATTTAAGTAATTATATGTATACATTAGTTATCTGCTCCTAAAAGGTGCCTTATGTGGGAAAATTACATTGTTCCTCAGAGTCTATTAGGGTTCAATAACTGTTGACTAAGTGATTTCCAAAAGGGGATCTTCACATTACGTTAGCCATATGTTAATTATATACTTAGAAATCATTTCCATGAGAGCATTGGCTAGAACCCATATCTAGAATTCAGCCAGACTGTGAAATGAATGATAACACAGTGTAGCTCATTTGTTTAATAAATATTTATTGAACACCCATTATATGTGAGGCTACTTGACACAACCCATCAATGCATTTATTTTAGGTAGTAAGAAATCATAACATCTTGATTACAGGGGGAAGAACTTTATTGGGTTTTAGTAGATACCTTATCAAACAGACATAAAATGCTGCCATTCATCTCAAACCTCTGCAATAAAATCACAGCTCTGAGCCAAGAATGTTATAAACTTGTTTCTCGTAATTCTCTATAATTATCCCGGTGTAGTCTTCTTTAAGCAGATAGTCAAGCAAAGGACAGTACAGATCCTTAAAGTAGGTTTTAGAATTGAACTTCCCAGGTCTTTTTTGTTCAGCATGTCCCCACATGTTTGCTAACAGGATTCAGCACAGATCATACTTAGTCTGAATTCGGACTCTGTCACACCTAAACTGGGCTAGCCACTTCACCTCTCTGAGCATTGGTTTCCTCATCTATGACATGGTCATACTGGGACTTCCAGAGGAAATGCCTGTAAGTTGGTTTGGAGTCATGTGTGAAGTCTTCACAAAAATAAGTTACCTTTTAACTGAGTCTTAAAGGATGAATAGTTTTTTTTCTATGTAAAAATCAAAAAGAAGCATATTTCAGGTAGAGGAAATGCCACATGTTGTTATCTACACAGACACTATAATACTTATTAGTTAAAAGCTATACTTCAGGAGTCACCAGTTGACCTACTTTGGTTCACTGCTATTTAATTACAAGACCATACTTTAGAGATGGCTACTTGCAAGAGCTTTAGCTACTTTTATCCATGATCATCACTACAGGCTTTTATTTTGTAAGTATAGCATAATATATGTTAGTGATGTGGCTTTTGTTGGTGAAATTAGTGGGTAGTTAATTTGCATAGAGTTAAAAGAAACTGAGTCAATAATAAAATTAATCTAATTGATGGTTTATTCTGGTAGAAGATTCTGGAATTGGGTAGCACCAAACCACATGTGGAAAGGTACTCTGCCAAGTATCAACACTGACTGGCTTTTTATTGACAAAACATGGAAGCAAAGAAGCTTATTTCTGATTGGCTTATACAATTTACTATTGAAACAAGGTCAGGATTTCCTTGATCTTCAAGGGTGAAAGTGCTGTCAAAATCTCATTGGTCAACCAGGGTGGCCTGATTTACAGGAAAGCTAGGCTTAAGTTTTGGTAAAAATGAGTCTTAGGGGCATTGTCCACTTGACCGCCAATGCCATTTTGTCAACCACATGACTCCATTTTGATTTCACTTAACAATAGGATATTAGAAATGGGTTTTCAGTAGTCAGATTAGTTGTGTTCAAAATGTGTAGATTGGCTAACATATTTTGGAAACACTCCTATCTTGTATGAATGGGGTATAAAAATTTAGCAAGGTCTCTATCTTTTACTCTTAAAAATGGTACCCCAGATTTGATCCCCAATCAGTTTAGGGCCTAATTGCTCGTTTTTCGACTCTTCGTTGCCAGAATCTGGGTAGATCAATAGCTGAATCCTGCCTGAAAAATGTTGTCTCATTTGCCTCAGGGGACCTTTCAAGTAAGGTACTGTGGACAAAGAGCTGGAACTTTGCTGAGTTTACAGAATAAGTTGTTTCACTGTTTTATGCTTGCTTGCTAATTATTGTCTGTGTGTAGAAGAATTTGTTCTGAGACTTAATCTTCATTATAACTAGGAAGCCTGGTTGTGGGGAGTAGCTAACTCTTACCTCCTTGTGAGGCTATCGTTATCTACCAAAAGCACAGAAAAGTTGAGCTTGACCAAACTGGCTCAGATCAGTTTGGAGTAAATGTAAAGACACAAAGGCGTGAGAGCACAAGAGGCTCGAGAGACAGCCAGAAGCTTAGCTTTGTTGAAGGGTGGGAACATAGTGTGAGGGAGAATGAGTGTAAGAAACGAGTTTAGAGAGTAAGTTTGGGGCCACCTGGTGGAAGGGCCTTGTGCGTCAGGCTAATAAATATGCACCCAAAGAAGTCACCGAAATTTTTAAGAAGGGGAGCTACATACATTCAGACCTGTGTTTGTTTGGAGAGTCGTCTCTGGCTGCAATGTGGAAGTTGTTATTGTTAGTTGCTGTCAAGTCTATTTCGATTCATGGTGACCCCATATGTGCAGAGCAGAACTGCTCCATAAAGTTTTCAAGACTGAAGAAGAGAGATCAGTCAAACTACAACCCGTGAGCCAAACCTGGACTGCCATCTAGTTTTGATTGGCCTGTGAGCTAAGAATAGCTTTTATATTTTTATATTTAAAACATATATGTTTTAAATAGTAGAAAATAAAACAAAAGCAAAAGTAGACTATTTCATGACACTGGAAAATTATATGAAATTCAAACTTCAACATCCATAAATAAAGCTTTATAGGATCAGAGCACACTCACTCATCTATGTATTGACTATGACTGCTTTCTCACTGTAACAGCAGAGCTGAGTAGTTGAGATAGGAACTGTATGTCTCACAAAGCCTCAAATATTTACTACCAGGCCCTTTACAGAAAAAGCTCGCTAAACCTTAAGTTAGACAATGATTGCCATAGCCCACGTGGGAGATAATAAATATGGTAGCGAGGGATTGGGGACAGGTTCTTCCTGGGCAGAATTGTAAGGACTAAGAAATGGATTGAATTTTGGTGACGGAGGATAGGCTGATGACTTCTCATCCTCCCTATTTTTCTTGTGATGCTATCAACTGAAGGAGAGTATTCTGGAGAAGAAATGATTTAGTGATATAGGAGGGGTGTTGTTGTTGTTGTTAGGTGCTATTGAGTTGGTTCCAACTCATAGCGACCCTATGTACAACAGAACAAAACACTATCTGGTCATGTGCCATCCTCACAATCATTGTTATGCTTGAGCTCATTGTTGCAGCCACTGTGTCAGTCCATCTCGTTAGGGTCTTCCTCTTTTTCGCTCACCCTCTACTTTACCAAGCATGATGTCCTTCTTCAAGGGCTGGATCCTCCTGATCACATGTCCGAAGTACACGAGACAAAGTCTTGCCATATTCGCTTCCAAGGAGCATTCTGGCTGTACTTCTTTCAAGACAGACTTATTTGTTCTTCTGGCAGTCCATGATATATTCAATATTCTTTGCCAACACCATAATTCAAAGGCATCAATTCTTCTTCTATCTTCCTTATTCATAGTCCAGCTTTCCCATGTAAAAGAGAGAACAATGGCGGAGTAGATAGTAGATAATAACTTGGGTTGGCCTTATTGAGTCGGAGATACCTGTGGAAAATCTAGGTGGAAGAATCTTATATGTGTGTCTCAAGGAATGTTGAAGCTGGAGATACAGATTTGGGATTTATCAATATAAGGTTCTATTTGAAACACTGGTAGGAGCAGTACTAGAGAGACAAAGGTGGCGGGAGGGAGGAGAGAGAGCGAGAGAAAGAGAAGAATATGGAAATAACAAGAGTTAAGTCCTGAGGCAGTCACTGTAAAGATCTCAAACATTTTAAGGCTAGAGAGAGGAAATCATCCTTAATAAATATGCCAGAGAGGGAGTGGTTATATATATAGGAGAAGAACGAGAGGAGGACAGTGTTCAAGAAACCAAAGATGAAGAGGTCTTGCTTCAAGATGGTGGTGTTGTTAGCTGCTGTTGAATTTGCTCATGTTGACCTCATATACAACAGAACGAGATGTTGCCCAGTCCTACGCCATCTTCACAATCATTGGTATGCTCAAGTCCATTTTTGAGGCCACTGCATATTTTGAGTGCCCTCCAACCTAGGGGATGCATCTTCCAGAGCTATATGGAACAATATTCTGTTGTGATCCATAGAGTTTTCATTGGCTAATTTTTGGAAGTAGATCACCAGGCCTTTCTTCCAAGTCTGTCTTATTCTGGAAGTACTGCTGAAACCTGTCCACCATGGGTGACCTTGCTGGTACCCGAAATACCGTTGGCATAGCTTCTGGAATCAGAGTTCAAATGAGCTGAGTACTAAAATGGATTTATTATATATAGCAATTGGCAGATTATTGGTAGCATTAAGCAGTTTTACTAAAGTTGAGGATTGCATACTTAGCATTTCCCCTGGATGTCTCATAGGTACCTCCAAGTCACCATATTCTAAATGGATCTCATTTTCCTGACTCTGACACCCCATCACCTGAAACGGTCCTTTATTAGTGTTTCCTGTCTCAGCGATGACACTGTCAAATCTATCTAGTTGTCAAGTCAGAAGTCTGGGGATCAGGCTGGACATGTCCTTATCCCTTACTCTGGAGAGCTAATCAATTACCTGCTCCTATTGATTCTATCTCCTTAATATTTCTTCAATGTGACCACGACTCTTTATTCGCAATGACATCACTATAATGCAGTTATAGAGTCTCCTTGCTGGACTCCTGTAATTGCATCTTAACTGTTCTTTTCCATCTGCTCCTCCCTCCTCCAGTTTATTCTCCACCTACAGCCAGAGTAAAGGAGCCCTAGTAGTACAGTGGTTAAGCGCTTGGCTGCTAACCAAAAGGTCAGTAGTTTGAACCCACCAGCTGCCCCATGGAAGAAAGATGTGGCAGTCTGCTTCCGTAAAGATGACAGCCTTGGGAACCCAATGGGGCAGTTCTATTCTGTCCTATAGGGTCACTATGAGTCAGAATAGACTTGAAGACAATGGGTTTGATTTTGTTGACAGCCAGAGGAATCTTTTTAAAAGCAAGTCTGATCATGTCAATTTCTGTTTAAAAAACCTGTCAAAGGATTCCCATTGCCTGAAAGAAAAGTTCAAATTCTCAACATAGCCCATAAGATCCTCATGATTTGAAATCATTTTGTACCATTTTCCCCTGAGTCTTTATAATATTTTCAGTTTCTTGAAAATTCCACATTACTTTCCACCTCAAGGTTTTCCCACCCGTTTATCTCTTAACCCGGAATCTCCCCGCACCCCCTGCCTCCCAGTTCATATACTTAATTCCTCTGTATTATTCCTAGATCAGCTTATACTGGTTCTTCAGGGAAACCTTCCCCAGTTCTCTAGTCTAGCCTTGTCTCCTTATCGTGTGCTCTCATATCTCTGGTACTTCTCTGCGGAGAAATGCTGTTGTTAACTGCCATCAAGTTGACCCCCGACTCACAGCTACCCCATGCAGAATGGAGGGAAATGCTGCCTGGTTCCTGACCATTGTAAATCCATAGAGTTTTCATTGGCTGATTTTTTTTTTTTTTTATTGTGCTTTAGGTAAAAGTTTACAGTGCATATTGGTTTCTCATTCAGAAATTTATACAAGTTGTTTTGTGATATTGGTTGCAATCCCTGCATTGTGTCAGCACTCTCCCCCTTTCCCTTTCCATTCTGGGTTCCCCATGTCCATTCATCTGGTTTTCCTGTCCCTTCTTGCCTTCTCGTCTTTGCTTTTGGGCAGGTGTTTCCCATTTGGTTCATTGGCTGATTTTTGGAAGTGAATGTCCAGAACTTTCTTCCTAGCCCCTCTTAGTCTGAAAGCTCCACTGAAACCTGTTCAGCATCATAGCAACATGTAAGCATTCACTGACTTGTTTACTTAGGAGGGACTTATCACTGGAGAAGGACATCATAACTGGTAAAGTGGAGGGCCAAAGAGAACATGGAAGACCCTCGGTGAGATGAACTGGCACAGTAACTCCAACATTGGACTTGAAAATGCTGGCGACTGTGAGGATGATGCGGGATCAGGCGATGCTGTGTTCTGTCGCACATAAGGTCTTGATGAGTTGGAGTCGACTTGGAGCTAACAATGACAATTTCTCTTTCCACCATATCAAGTTACAGGAATGTTTTTCAGGTAGATATTTCTTAAACTGACCTTTAATAATTGCCAAATACATAATAGTAAAATGTAAATTCAGTGACGGTTCTTTAGGAGTCTAAGTCAATGCAAGATCTATTTTGATAAAGAAGACAGTTTAGAATACCTAAAGAGACAAATGGATAAACTATCTTGCTCAGCTATCATTTGTCTCCGTTGTCTTTTGACAGAAACTGAATAGCAGTCTGTTCAAGGTTAAACCCTGGCTAAAATCCTAAAGTACAAATATCTGGCACTATGTTTGAAGGAAGGCTCACATGTTTTGGCTATCAGAACACACTAGGCAAGCTTAACATTCTATTGAAAGTTGAAAAGCCTGACTCATGTTCTTTCCTGGATGGGAGGGTCATCTCATCTCTATGTCCTAATTAAAAATTTATTGAGTGATAAGTTAATTTGGAAATTCTATATTAGCAATATTAGCTCAGAAATCAGACAATGGATGTTACATTGTAGCTATTTACAGCAGCATAAGTATTCCTAGCCTTGCTGGTGTTGAACATTCTAATTTCATTGCCTGATCGGAAGGTCAAGGGCATGAACTTGATGGAAAAAACCCTCCTTTGGGGAATCATTAGAGGGAGTGTGCCCCAGTTCAACACCAGTGATCACAGAGGAGGGGCTACAAATGGTGCACAAAGCATACTTGCCCTTCAGTGACCCTCAAAGCACCCCGTGGCTCCATCTGTCTTTGACCAAGTTTACGGCCTTCCATTGCCCTTTGCTGCTAGTGTGAAGCACCCAGGGGAGCAAGACGATCTCAGGTAGCCAGGACCCAAACTGTGCAAAATTGTCGAGATCACTATCAACCATGCTGATTATTTACATGCAGTACCAGCCACACGATCTTTATCTGTGAGACGAGGAACTACACTGACATATATCACCCATTGCTGCTTTTTGTATGACGTCTCCTGGGCATTAAGATGGGAAATGATAGGAATTTCATAGAGATGTGAATTGTATAACAACATACTTTCTTTCCAGAAAATCTGAAAAGTGGAATTGGATAAACTCAACAGTTGATTAAAACAGAATATTTAATGAATTATTAAAATCGAAAACACCACATACAAGCTTCTTGAAGGCTCAGAAATATTTTCAGCTGGAAGATAAACATTTCCTCCATCCTTGCAATTCTTTAATAGCCAAAATCATGCTAGCAACTACTCTTTCACTGTAACTTTTTTTATAATAGCAATAAATTATACTTGAACTTTAAGAGAGAGCTTTGACATTTATCTTATAAGTTCACATAACTTTTTTTTTTTTCACTCTGAATGGTTTCTCTTTTTTAGTGGAGACCAGGGGATATATCAATAGTAAGGACATAAAAAAAAAAAACAGTGAGAGACTCTGGCATATTCCATCGATATATTATCCTAAAATGCCAAATATATTTATTTACTCTTACATGAAAATCTTGAAATTGAATAAAGGAAAGGCATGAGAAAGTTAAAAACAAAAGTAAGTGAGAATGTGACAAGTTTTCAGCTGAATCAAATAAGATAGTTTAGGAGGGGAATTATCTAAAGGAAACAATACAATGAGAATATTAACACTGTTTAATTGATATTTAGTACTGCATATAGCCATCAAGAGATGACCCTATTCAAGAAAGATTGTCATTTTTGAAATTACTAGAAACTTTGATGAAGAAAATTGAATAACATTAAATTTGGTGGAAACTGATCAATTTTCCTGTTAACAACATGAAAATTGGTGGAAGAGAAGAAATCTAGTAGCAGTTTAAGGTAAATTTGTTACATTTTCCACAAGGAGAAGAAAAATCATTAAAGAAAAATATCAAAGGTAGACAAATTTTTCAGTGTAATCTATTGTGAAAAAAATTTAATTCAGAGTACATAGCCTTTTGACCTTAATTCCCCTGACTGGGTTAAAAAAATACAAGCAGGCTAGACTGTCCAGCTGATGACTCCGGGAAGGAATGCTGTTATTTTTAACTAGGCAAATACTTAGTCATCTGTTCTGAACAAAGAAGACTGATAGTCTCGTTCTGCATTTTCCCTGTGTCTGGAGTCTGAACTTGGCTGACTCCAAATTAGGAAGAAACACCCTTGACTTCAACACAACTTTAGAATCAGTTAAGGGCCCCTGTTTCCTGTAACATTTAGTTAGAATTTTCACTTACATTATTAAGGCCTTGACACATTTTCTAAGAACAGATGAAGGAATAAGACCCCTAAAAGTTGTTGGATGAAAGGGACTCAGACTCTGAATTAGTATTTTAAGTAAATCATTAAATGGTATCACAAACGACACTTCCAGAAGTCTCGATCTGAGTAAATATCTAGCTTGCAGAAAGAACTAACTGCCCTGAATTTAAGTGTTGGCATTGAAAACAATACTACTAAGTAGAGTTAGTTGTTATGAAAGTGTATTGCTCTTTTCTGATTGCTTATGCTTTATTTTCAGATATCCATAGCTTTGGGTAGTAGGTGCAACAAAGAGAAAAAGCAAAACAAAACACATTAAACTATTTTTTGTAGATCATATTTTGAATCAAATTTTTACAAATGTAGGCTACAACCTTTAGGTTAATATTGTTAGGAAATCCTATTTAGTTTACTTCTCCACGTTTAGGTATGTCAAGGTGGGTTTGAATTTTGGCAAGACCCAGTCTACCTTCTGATTGCCCTGGATCCTGGAGCATGACTGTTTAGGGGTTTAATGCATAGCTTGGCATATTTTTCTTTCCTCAGCACCAAGAGATGATGGGAAACTCATATCTGCTTATCAGAGATTTTAGGCTTAGATTTTTAAGTGCTGGCCTCATGCAATTTCAGAAGTCTTGAATGGTAAACTGGCTGTGTGTTTGAGGTCCAATTTTGTCACTCCAACCCTGGAGCAACTCCCCACAGTTTGCCATTTTCTCTGCTTCACAGCAATAGCCTCTGCCTGGACCAGACCTCCAATCTCAGTCTCTAGCCCCCATCCAGAGTTGGTAAATGCCCTCAAGAAAAAAGAGGCTCAGGTCCTCAGCTCATCCCTGAGAAGTTCTCCCTTCTCTAAAGTTTTAGTCCTTGAATGCCCCTTACTTCTGCAGCTCTGGATGCTTTAAAAAAAAATGAGTTTTTTGTTTTCTCTGACTTTTCTAGTTGTTCTTGGTAGGAGGATTGGCCCGCCTTGAACTATTCCAACCTCATCTCATTAAGGGTTCCAAAAGCCTTGGAGTCCAGCTAATCTGTGGTCACCAGACATGGACCAGAGCTAGAGGAAGCAGAGTCTACTGGAAAGAGCATGGAGTCTGAAGTCAAGTGAACTGGAGTTCCCAGTCTTGCTATGCTACTGTAGGGTTGGGAGTCCCAGCTTGGTAAGCACACAGCCTGGGCTGTATACTGGCTCCAATGCCAGTTGTGTGAAATTGCAATATTTACTTAACCTCTCTAACTCTCTGTTTCCTCGTTATAGAATATAAATAATAATAAAAACCAGTTGCTTTCAAGTCGATTCTGACTCATGGCAACCCCATTTGTGTCAGAGTAGACTGTACTCTGTAGGGTTTTCATGGTTGATTTTTTGGAAATAGATCACCAGTCCTTTCTTCTGAGGTGACTTTTGGTGGACTCAATCTCCAACCTGTCAGTTAGCAGCCAAGTGCATTTGCACCACCCAGGGACTCCAAATAATAATTAGTACCCATGACAGAGGATTTTTGTGAAGATTAAATGAAATTTAAAGCACAGCACTTGGGTCAATAAAAGTTAGTCATTATTATTACTAATTTGGAAAAGTTACATGTTCTCACCAAGTCAATATCCTTGTGAATAAAAAAAATTAACATAATACCTGCCTCAGACTGCATAGGGTGTTTTCTTAGTTTCCTAGGGCTGCCGTCACACAAATAGCACAAGTGGGTGACTTTGAAGAACAAGAGTTTATTGTTCACAGTTCTGGAGGCTGAAAGTCTATATCAAGGCATCAGCTCTAGGAGAAGTTTCCTCCTTGTCATAGCCCTGAGCATTTCTTGGCGTTCCTTCACTTGTAGATGATTCTTTACATGGTCTCTTTCCCCCTGTGTATGTCACTGTGTCTATTCTGCTTTTTTTTTTTTTTAAGCACATGTCAAAATTTATTCTTGTTACTACCTCAAAATGTCTATACAATTTGCTTTCTTGAATCATCTCTCAGTGACTCTAACATAGCAGGCTTTTTCCAACAATGGAACAGATTTCAGTATCTCTAGCTGAATGGCAGACAAAATTCTTGAACTTAGTTTAAGGGCCATTCTGGACAGGAAAAAAAAATGTGTTGTAAATTTAATCACCAGAATCATTCTCAATGCTATGAGATACTGACATCATGGGAGGTGCTGGGAAACACAGACAGTTTGAAGGAACTCACATCTCGTGCACACTCTGAAGCCCAAGTTTCACTGAGTGGAACTGGGAGCAAAATCATTTGCACCAATATCTTAGGCTGGGTTCTCTGGAGAAGCAAAACCAAGGAAGCATATATATATATATATATATATATATATATAGAGAGAGAGAGAGAGAGAGAGAGAGACAGAGACAGAGACAGAGACAGAGACACAGAGAGAGAGATTTATCTCAAGGAAATGGCTCACACAGTTGTAGAGGCTGGCAAGTCCCACATCTATGGGTCAGGCAAAAGGCTGGAGGCTTCTTCTGACTCACATAGCTGCAGTGGCTGAAAAACTCAAGATTGATGGATAAGATGGCAGGCTGTTGGCTCACAGGCTATGGAGGCCAGTGAATCTGAAGATCAGCAGGCAATATGGCAGGCTGTTCCCTCACGTCCCAAGTATCAGAGGTCAGATGACGATGAGTCAGATGCAGGATCCAGAGAGAACAAAAGCCAATAAGCTTTGCCAGAACATCCATATATATTGGATGCAGGCCACACCCCTGAGGAAACTCCCCTTACAACTAATTGGCTGATCACATCAGAGCACATCATACAGGTGATTATGTGATATCACAAAATGGAGGATAACTACATCATTACATAACTGCCAAACCACTGAGAATCATGGCCCAGCCAAGCTGACATACAACCTTAACCGTCACAACCAATTATATTAAATCCATTCTCTCCTCTCCTCCATCCTTCTCACTCTGTCAAGCATACACAATTAAATTTGTCTAGGTTGAATAAGATAAATGCATGCATCGTTTAACCTCACTATATTTATGTATGTTCTTCCCATGACTATTGTAAGAATTAAGAAGGTTAGTGCATGTCATGTGCACAGTATAAGACTTGGTATGTACTTAATCCATACATATTACTACTTTCCTCCTTTGCATTTGGAGAAGTCCTATTTATGATTATTTTTTAAGAGAATTAGACAAATCATACTGTATGGCAACCCTACTTCCACCCAACATCTTTATCCTTGAATGAATGCTCTTGAAGATGAAAAGAAGGTAAAAAGAAGGAAGCAAGAAAGGAAGGAGCGAGTGAGAGGGGGAAAGAGGAAAGAAGAGAGACCAGTGAAGAATATCTGCCCGGGAAAGAGTTTCAGTAATGATGATATTGATAGGTGGGTGTAGGTGGGGAGATGTTACTGCTAGATTCTGTGTGTATTTCCACAAATATTAGCAAAATTTTCGTTGATCATTTCCTTGACTATGGACCAGGCACTGTGCTAGGCCTTTTCTGTGTGACAGGAAAGAAACCAGTAATTATTTATAGCCTCTTTCCCTTTCTACCTTTCTGAAGGGATTCTGTGCCACTGTTCTGTTCTGAGTCTTTGTGGAACTGGGATATAGGACAGAGCTGAAAGATACAAAGATTGGCTGGAGTGATGCACATTGGGAAGGACTGTGTGTGGCACAGTGATTAAGAGCTCGACTGCTAACCAAAGGGTCGGCAGTTCGAATCCACCAGCTGCTCCTTGGAAACCCTGTGGGGCAGTTCTACTCTGTCCTATAGGTTGCTATGAATTGGAATTGACGCAACGGCAACGAGTAGATTTCATTGAGAGGGAGCCTGAGCTGAGCAGTAATAGAGCTAGAGATATTTGAGGAGTTTGGAGAAAGAAAAGAAATATAAGGTGGGGGCAGTTACTAGAGGAATTAGAGCAGAACAAGTTTTAAAGAACTTTGCAGCATACTTGTAATTAAATTCCATGTGAAGAGGGTAGAGGTTTAACTAGCCTTTTAATAAATTTTGTGGCTATGGACCTTTGTTTCCTCAGAATGTGATGTGGCTTTAAGGCTCATTTTTTCTTTTGAGGGTTATATAGAACTCTCTGAGGAAGGTATGAATTAATTTTCATTTGACAAGAATGAGGCGAGAGGTGGGAAGTACTTTATCTGAGACCACAGAGCTGACAGTTAGGGTGGGCAATGTTCTTACTTTGGTCTGTACTATGCCAAGCCCATACTCTGTATATGGTGGAGGATTTAGCTCCAGGTGGGCCTCTTTCCTTGGGTGGCACAGCTGTCAGTCATTGGAACTTTTATGAAACGGATTCAGCAGCGGCCCCATCTGGCTCCTGCTTGAAGGGATTGAAGGGAAAAAAACCAAAAAACCAAACTCATTGCTGTCGCGCCGATTCTGACTCATAGCGACCCTTTAGGACAGAGTAGAACTGCCCCATAGGGTTTCCAAGGAGTGCCTGATTGAAGGAAAAGGGACAGCTAAATACTTCCCCTACAATTTAAAAAAAATTTTTTTTATTGTGTTTTAGGTGAAAGTTTGCAGTGCAAATTAGTTTCTCATTCAAAAATTTATACACAAATTGTTTTGTGACGTTGGTTGCAATCCCCACAGTGTGTCAGCACTCTCTCCCTTTCCACCCTGGGTTTCCCGTATCCATTCTTCCAGGTTTCCTGTCCCTTCCTGCCTGTCTCCTCCTGTCCCTTCTTTGCTTTTGGGCAGGTGTTGCCCATTTGGTCTCGTGTACTTGACTCAACTAAGAAGCATGTTCTTCACGTGTGCTATTGTTTGTTTTGTAGGCCTGTCTATTCTTTGGCTGAAAGGTGGACTTCGAGAGTTCTTCAGTTCTGAGTTAGGAGGGTGTCCTCAGGTGTTCTTCAGTTTTTAATAGGACACAGCTCAGAATGGATTAGGTTTAGCACACACCCTACTCTGGTATGTCCTCGTTAACATAACAAAAGAAAACTCCTATTTTCAAACAGGATCACATTCACAGGTACAAGGGTTAGAACTTCATATCTTTTTTGGGGGACACAATTCAATACATAACAGGTGGGTATAAAGATTAAATAAAAATGAATGCTGTTGTATGTGAAAACATGGTATACTATAGTACTCTGGTCAGGGTGGGTATTCAATAATTACTTTACTGCCCATCTTACAAATTTCCCTTGGGATACTATAAGATTGTGTACATCTCAAATTCTGCTTTTTTACTTCATATGGATTCAGATTCTTGAGGCACAGACCATAACTTATTCATCTTTGTATCCCTAGCACCTGGACCAGAGCCCATCATGCCCAATGTATATTTGTTGAAAGAATGAATCAATGAATACTAACTTCTAATCCTATAGTTCATTATTCACTCCAGCCCCCATCACATCTCCTTGCTTAAAGTTAGAGCCAAATAAATATTTGTTGAATAAATGAATTATTCAGAATCATAACAAAGCTTAAGAGTTTATTCAGGGATAATATTAATCTTTTTCTCAACCTGATTTGGGAGACTGGATGGTCTTCATGTGAGTAATGACCTACCTGACTCTGATAAACTTGGTCTGGGGGATATAGGAGGAGCCTGGTGGTGCAGTGGTTAAGGTACTTGGCTGCTAACCGAAAGGTCAGTGGTTCGAACCGACCAGCTGCTTCGAGCGTGAAGGATGTGGCAGTCTGCTTCCATGAAGATTTACAGCCTTGGAAGCCCTATGGAGCAGCACTGCTGTGTCTTAGAGGGTCACTATGAGTCGAAATAGACTCGGCAGTAGTGGGTTTTCTGGTTTGGGGGGGATATAGAGGAAATGGAACTAAGAATATTTACTCATTAAATACAAAATCTTGACTTCCATTTCTATTTTTTGGACTCAAATACATTTTCTTATTTTCTCTGATTATAGATAGGGTGATGCTGCAAAAATGTAAATTAAGATGATGGGACAGCTGGTAGCTGAATTCAGGGAGTAGAAGCTAGATTGGCTGAAGTACTAAAAACTAAAACAAGAAAAATTAAAAACTTTTTTTAAAAAATGCACGTGCCATAGACACTCTTAATTATAGTACAAGAGTTTAAAACACAGTGGATAGTAACAAGTAAGCACCTAACTAGGACAATAATCTCTAAAGCATTATCAGTAGCCACTTCAACTGGAAGAGAAATAAAATAGTATTTAATGAGAGTTTGCGATGTGTTTGGTTGGTATTGTGATGCCTTTTCTGGACATTATCCCAATTAATCATCACAGAAACAACAGTACTTATGAGAGATAGGTACCATTCGTGTCTTGTACATAGATGAAGATACTGAAATGATACTAGTTTAAGAACGTGGCCAAGGTCACACAGTATGTGGAAGAGTAGGTATTTAAGCCCAGGTCTGGCCGTCTCCTAAGGAGGCCTGGTGGCACGATGGTTAAAGCTCTCAGCTGAAAGTTTGGTGGTTCAAACCCACCGGCAACTCCACAGAAGAAAGATGTGGCAAGTCTGCTTCTGTACAGTTTATAGCCTTGGAAACCCTATGGGGCAGTGCTACTCT
>NW_004443995.1:7284606-7337189 GCF_000243295.1 Trichechus manatus latirostris
AGCCCCTCAGGAAGAAGCAAAGATGGCGCATGGAGCCAGGCACTTGAGTGAAAGGAGGGGGAGGTGGCGAGAGGCAAGTGAGAAATCAAAAGAAGCAGGGAAAAAAAGCAACACTAGCAGCCAACAAATGGCACCCAGAGAGCCGCCCACTTGTGTGCGCGGAATCCAAGCAGCCGGCGCCTCCGAGTCAAGAGACTGTGGCTGCGGGAAGCAGAGGAGCCCGAGCCGGGGCGAAGAGGGGTGGGGGATGGGAAAGCGCACACCGCAAATTACCGGCTGTTTTGTATCCCACTGGACGCTCCGTGAGGCTGCTTTCTCGTACCCCCTGTTTGCTGGTCTCCAATAGGAGTCCAAGATGGTGGATCCGCGCTGCTTTAGCTGGTAGGGGACCTCTGCATGAATCTCTCCTTGCTCTCTGTTCTCTTTCAGTATTCTCACTCCATTTGGTGCTCGGCTGAGTTCTTTATGCCTTCATTTGATGTTCTAGGGTTTCAGGATTGTTGCATTCTTTGTTTGGCTTAGTTTTTCGGATCTTTGCTGTGGAGGGACGGCGTGGTGCTTCTACCTAGAGTGCCATCTTGCCGGAACCCTCCAGCACCCTCTTTTTTAAAACAAATGTTATGCAATGTGTTCTTTACTAGTTTGAAATTAAATTCACAGGTAATATAATTTCCCTACACATGTAATTAAAAAGAAAAATCCCTGACTTTCATATAAAAGAGAAATTCAAGCAAGGTAATTTGTAATGAAATAATATGTATTTCAATATGCAAATGCTGTGATATCATTACACTAGAAGACATAATAAAGTGGTCAGATGCTCACACCCATCTGTAGAATCGCCATGAATGTGTCAGCTATAAATTCAGAATGGTACAGGTGTGTGTCATATGGGTCACTCAAACACCAGGTATGGCACTGCCATTATTAGTGAAAGGATTTTTCCAAAATGTTGAACAAGTTTTGGTAAAGGTCCAGACAAAACAAAGTACCGTCTTCCCTCTATTTACACTGTCGTTGCATTCCTGGAAAATTCAGTTTATATAAAAACCATGCAAAGGGACTTCGTGTTTACATATAAAATATGAGATAATTATAAGCAGGCTGTTCATATACATGAATGATCAGTGGAACATTTGAAAGTCATGAGGGATGAGGAGTAATTTCTCCTTGTTCAGGATGGTTCCACAATAGGCGGGGCATCTATATCTAGCCCTCACCCATTAATGCCAGGAGCACCCTCCAAATCATTGTGAACTCATAAAACGCCTCCACAAATTTCCAGATTGCCTGCTAGGGTGGTCCTGCCTCAGGTGAGAACCTCTGCTGTATTGAATTCTCAAAAGGAACTAGTACTGCAGAGCCAAGGGAAATTACATAGTGCCAGATGAGCTGATGGAATATCGGGCAGAATCTTAATAATGCAATTAATTATTAAATGGTATTTAACAGTAGAACTAGAAATAAGGTCTAGAAAAAAATGACTTTTTTAGGAATGAAGAATAAGCACTTTGGGGAAGAAGTACTCAAGGAAGCCTTTCTGACTCTGCTGCCACAAATGGGACAGATTCTTATTATTCTCTCGTAGCATCCTGTGCCTCTGCTTTATAATACTCATCGCAATTTTAATTAAGTAGGTAATTGCCTATGGCTTGTTTCATATCTGTCTTTCCCACTAGAAGGTAGGTTTCAACATCTGTATTGTTTACTGCCATATCACTAATATATAGCAGGGTGCCTTGTGCATAGTAGGCACTCAACGAATATTTGTAGAATTAACATTTTGTGAAATGAATTGAAGGTTGTAGAGGAGGATTCTGAGAAGTTCCATTGATATTGCTCTGATTTTGATAAATATATTCGAAGTCCATGAATTGATTTGTATATATTATGATTTCTATTTTAGCAAGCCGTCTGAAAGCTAATTAAACACTTTTAGCAGTGGTTTTGTAAGTGTAACTCTAGTGCCACCTTCTGCCAGGCAGAGAAATATGCTCAGATAATTTACATCCTGAAATTCTGGCCTTTGATGATCAAGCAGTTCTTTATGCTGCAGAATTAATTAGATAATTTTTAAAACATTAGAAAAAGGGAGGTCTAGAAATTCCCATTCAAAAATAATAAGTAAATTTTGGGAAATTTGTAAGTAACGCTGACTGAAGTGAACAAAATTACTGTTTTCAGCAGTTGGAATACAGGGAATTTTCTTAGAGAAAACAGAAAATTTAGGATTTTGTCTTATTGATTCTGTCATTGTATAGTATATCAGATATAGGTTCATAAATCAGTTATTATGAAAATTCCCCAGTTATTATGACATAATAGACATAGGCACTTGCTACAGGAAAGTAGCCTTGCTTATAAAATTATCATTGATGTTATTAAGAATAGATATTGTGGAAAGAACAGTTTGAATCCTAGAATCTCTGAAAACACTTGTTAAGAATTTCTGAAAATCAATGAAGTCTTTAACCTATAATAAAAATAAAATCAAACTTTCATTATACATACGTTCATGGGTAACCAGGAAGGCTGAAACGTCCATTTTCTCTGGTAAAACAGTATCTTCTCTTTGTACAGCACATTTTTTGATAATCTATATGCCATTATGCATTATGTGAATAACCTACAATATTTCAAGATATTAATAGGGTTGAATAATGATATGTGATAGTGTTATACAGCAGATGTCTTTGTACTGCACAAATGGAAGAACAATTTCCAGTTTTGACCCCTGACAGGAAGAATCTCTTCCAATGAAATGGGATAGGCATAGAGTAAAGGCCAACACACTTTTTCTTTAAAGGACCAGGCAGTAAATATTTCAGGCTTTGTGGGTTTCTGTCATTACTCAACTCTGATAATATAAAATCAAATGAGCATTGTTGTGTTCCAATAAAACTTTATTTACAAAAAGAGGCTGTGGGTTAGATTTAGCTTGAGGGCTTGTAGTTGCCAACTCCTGGCATAAAGCATGGAGAATGTAGCTTCATGATGGAAAACTCTGTTCTCATAGGGAGAATCAAAGTGCCTGTTCCAGTAAGAAAGGCAGAGCTATGGAACTTGGCATGGCAGAGTGGGACAAAACAGGTCTTTTACAGACAATGAGTCAGTAGCTATAGACTGCACTGTGATGTAGTGGATAATCAAAGACTAAGATACCAATGGATTCAAAACTGCAAATGATGCAGGTGAACAAATAGGGAATGTAGTGCCTGAAGAACACTGCAGGAGTGTGGAGGAGCAGGCCTCCCTGTTGTTGGTCTCTGGGGTCAGTCTGATGGGTGGCAGATGACCTGCTACCTTTATCAGCCTTAAATGCCACTAGGGCATAGGTCCTAAAATAAGTTTTTCAAAAATTGTGATTTTATCCTACTTCCAAGTTAACAAATTTCTCAACAAGTTAGCTTGCCAAAGTTTCATAAATGCTGGGTCAGGGACAAAGGACTTTATTACTTGTGGCACAGGGAGTAGCATGAGCATCATGTTTGTATCCCTTTTCCTTGCTGCAGTTCTCACATGGTGGCATGAAGAAAGCCAAGTGACACCTGCACGTGTAGTGAGTTATGTTATAAGAGAGGAACCCAGAGTCTAGGGAACCTGAATCTTTTATAATGGGAAGTAAGCAAACATGCCCTTTACTCTGCAGGAATATACCATACAAATATCCTTAAAAAGAGAATCTGTAACAAAGGTAGCCGGTACCTCTGTTCAAAGGAGCTCTGGTGGCAATAGTTAAGCACTTGGCTGCTAGCTGAAAGGTTGGTTGTTCAAACCCACCAGCAGCTCCATGGGAGGAAAGGCCTGGTGATCTGCTCCCATAAAGATTACAGCCTAGGAAACTCGATTGGGGGTGGGGGGCAGTTCTATTCTGTCCTGTAGGGTTGCTGTGAGTCAGAATTGACTCCATGGCACACAGCAACACAAACCTCTGTTCATAAGATGTGCAGTAACTCAAAGGACACATAGAGAATTGTCTCCCCAAAATATATCCCAAGAATACACCAGACTACACAATCTGACCATTAAAATGTTATAATTCTTAGTATTAGCTTAATTTTCCGCTTGTAAGCCAAATAAAGCAGTTGATCTCTTGCTTTTCTAAATAGGTCCTAGGGGTAAAGAACTAATGATAACTAAGTCTCTACTTTTGATATAACAACTTAGGGGGAGATAGACCAGCGAGGAATAGGCCTACTGCACAAGATTGAGGAAAAGAAAGGCCCGAATCTCAGTCATGAGTTGGCATTCATTTTCCATCCAGTCCAAATAATATCACAAAAGCAAACCCTACCTCCTTGACTTCTTTTGTTCAGATGTTTATTAAGAGCCGATTTAGCATTAAGACCCTATTCAGGCATAGTGCTACAGCTTTGCCTATAGGCCCAGTGAAGAAAGGTATAGTTTAGGCAGGGGCATCTGTCACTGTTTACATGCAAAGCCAGACAGAAGCTGCTTGGACCGTGGTCATCATTCTGTCCTGACCAAGATGGGATGGAGTGTTGGTACCATTTCCTTCTTTGACCACCACCTGCAGTGAAATGGCCTATTGCCTTTTTATGTCCTTCATGTTGAGTACTCAATTTTATATCATTATGTGGGTAGATTAGGGAAGTTTGTAATAATTTTTCTAGCTAGCTAAATAGCCGTCAGCAGCACCTTTGTAATTCATTGTATATAGTTATGTACAGTTCTTATTATAGACTATGGCTTCAGTCATTCTCAACAAAACCTTTTGTTGGTCTTAAGAAAGTCCCAAGATAAGAAGCTCCACCAGATACTGTGTATTTTTTTTTTTTTTAATAGATGTTTATAGGGACATTTGCTTGGACCACATATCTCCTCTGGTTTTAAGAAATTCTAGATATCCAGAGTGAACAAAACAAGATAAGTAGATGTCCTAGTTCACTGGCCGGTCACAGTCTTTCAGCTCAGAAGATTTATTTTTTCCTTTCAGACTGTGTGAGCCCCAACCTCTTTATATTAAAAAAAAAAAAAAATAGAGACAGGGAAGAATACAGTAAAAGAGAGGTACATTATGTGTTAGCTGTAGTCAAAACAATATCCCCAGTTATCTGACCAGCAAAGCTGTCCTCCCCTCACTGCTGTTGCTAACCTTGCGTCCGGTCTGTACCCTTTGCAATCCAGCCAGAAAGTGATGAAGCTAGTTCTCTCCTGGTTGATAGCCTGGGCATCGAAAGGGAGCTCTGGGGTAGAGTCCCTTTGAATTTAGCATTGCCATTCAAAATCATTGCTGCTCCGTTCATTGGCCCTGCTGTACAGGTGAGGTAATCACTCCTCCATTTGCTAGCAAATAGTGTTGTTGTCAAGTGGCCAGAGCAGAGAGAAATCTGGAATTGGCTGTCACCATGGTCTTAGCAATATCAACCATGGGGAAAGATGAAGGTATACAAAAAGTAGTCCAGAATAAGCAATTGTGATCCCCTATGGCTGGACTACTCACAAGTGAGAGATTCAGCTAAGGAAATGAGATAATGGAGACAAGATTACAGTGTGGTCGTACTGTACGTGGATTTGAATTATTCAAACTTGACATAGGTTGACATAAAATGCTAATAAAAAGTTACTTTGTGTGCAAAATTTACTGAGGCCAATGTAGGCTGCAACCTGATAGAAGTTCCTGTGAACACCATAGCAGAGGGAGGAGAACATGGGGAACCAAGTGCTTTCTCCCAAAGTGACATAGCTTCTGAAACAAATCTCCTTTAACAACTCTAGGCTTTTTTCCAAATACTTCCTTAGCTGCAGTCCCTGCATATTCCTTTCTTTCTTCTCTTTACTATCCACAAGCTAAGCTGGCCACTCTTCCCCTTGCAGGATCTTGCCCTTTCCTCCATTAATTTTCTCTGCAGAGCAATTTAGCTCCTTCTCTGCTTTCCAGCTTCAATCCAAATACCTTTCAAATTTCTCAGCAAATGATGGATTCGTTTTAAGAACTCCCTAGTTAGAGAGTTGAGGGAATTCTAAATAGATTATATTTTCCTGTCTCAAGTAGTTTTCCCTGTTACACTGTTATTACTTGTGACTGTGTCTTATGTATCTGTAGGTCCCCAGTAACTAGTGTGGCCAGCACTGGCACATGCACATGGGAAGGAAGGAAACTAGTTTTTGCTGTTTAGCTCACTGGTATGCTGGTTGCCTGGGGGCAGGCTGTAGGACAGCCTCTCTCATGCATCTACAGTGATCTCCAGGTTAGGTAGATGGCTTTGCTGATTTTGGTTGGGCTCTCTCACATTTATGAGATTTTGACTGGTACAAGTGGGCTGACTCAGCTCTGGTCTGTGTGGTCTCTCATACGTCAAAAGGTTTGTTGTTGTTGTTCTTAGATGCCATTGAGTCGGTTCTGACTCATAGCTTCCGTATGTACAGCAGAACAAAACAATGCTCAGTCCTGCGCCATCCTTATAATCATTGTTATCCTTGAGCCCATTGTTGCAGCCACTGTGTCAATCCATCTTGTTGAGGGTCTTCCTCTTTTTCACTGACCCTCTGCTTTACAAAGTGCGATGTCCTTCTCCAGGGACTGGTCCTTCCTGACAACACGTCCAAAGTACGTGAGACAAAATCTCGCCATCCTTGCTTCTAAGGATCATTCTGGCTGTACTTCTTCCAAGAAAGATTTGTTTGTTCTTTTGGCAGTCCATGGTATATTCAATACCCTTTGTCAACACCACAACTCAAAGGTATCAATTCTTTTTCAGTCTTCCTTATTCATTGTCCTACTTTCACGTGCATGTGAAGCGATTGAAAACACCATGGCTTGCGTCAGGTGTACCTTAGTCTTCAAGGTGACATCTTTGCTTTTTAACACTTTAAAGAGGTCTTTTGCAGCAGATTTGCCCAATGCAATGCATTGTTTATTTCTTAACTACTGCTTCCATGGGTATTGATTGTGGATCCAAGGAAAATAAAATCCTTGCCAACTTCAATGTTTTCTCCATTTATCATAATGTTGCTTATTGTTCCAGTTGTGAGGACTTTTTTTCCTTTATGTTGAGGTGTAATCCGTACTGAAGCCTATGGTCTTTGATCATCAATAAGTGCTTCAAGTCCTCTTCACTTTCAGCAAGCAAGGTTGTATCATCTCCATATTGCAGGTTGTTAATGCATCTTCCTCCAATCCTGATGCCACATTCTTCTTCATATATTCCAACTTCTCAGATTATTTGCTTAGCATACAGATTGAATAAGTATGTTGAAAGGATACAACCCTGATACACACCTCTCCTGATTTTAAACCATGTAGTATCCCCTTCCTCTGTTGGAACGACTGCCTCTTGGTCTATGTGCAGGTTCCTCATGAGCACAATTAAGTGTTCTGGAATTGCCATTCTTCACAATGTTTTCTATAGTTTGTTATGATCCAAAGGGTTAACTGAAGCTTATTCATTATGGAGAGACAGGGGTCCTGAGAGAATGACTAGAAGCATGGAAAGCTTATTGATGCCTATGCTACAATTAAAAAACAAACCAAATCCGTTGCCATCAAGTCGATTCCATGCATCAGTTGGTGGATTTGAACTGTTGACCTTTGAGTTAGCAGCTATAGCTGTTAACTACTGTGCCACCAGGGCTCTGATTGGCACACCATCTATTGGCCAAAGCAAGTCAAAAAAACAAGCCCAGATTCAAGAGTCGGGGAAATAGCTATATCTTCATGGAAGGAGTTACAAAGTTACATTGCAAAGGGTGTAGATAGAGAGGAAAGAAATATTGTGGCCATTTTTGCTATATATTACAAAGAAGCCCTCAGATGATTTTCTCTACTCTCCCTCCATAGCTAGAATTGGATACTATTAAAATAAAAAAATAAAAACTCAAACATCAAAAATAACAACTGGAAATTAATACCTGATAGAGGAATTTTAAAACTTTTACTAAAAAGTTTGAAAAATAAAGTTGAGAAAACCATTCAGTGTGTGTTTTCCTTTGCGGCATAACAAATCACCACAAACTTAGCAGCTTTTACAACACACATTTTTTTTATCTCACAGTCTCTGTAGATCAGGAGTCCAGGCATATAGCTTAGCAGGGTTCTCTGCTCCAGAGTCTCACAAGGCTGCTATCCAGGTTTCAGGTGGGATTCTTGTCTCATCAGAGGCTTGGCTAGGGAAAGATCCCCTTCCAACCTCACACAGGTTGTTGGCAGAATTCATTTCCTTGTGGCTGACTAACTGTGGGCCCCAGTTTTTTTGCTGGATGTTGGCAGTTCCAAGAGCCTACCTGTAATTCCTAGCAGCTGTTCACAGTTTCTTGCCATGAGGGCTTCTTCAACATGGCTGCTCAATTCATCAAATCAGCAAGGATAATCTCTCACTCCAGTCTGCTAAGACAAAGTCTTACATAATGTAATGTAGGTATGGGAGTGACATCTCATCAACTTTGCTCTATAACATAACTTAATCAAGCAATTACATCTCATCACTTTTGCTACATTTTGGTTATAAGCAAGTCAGAGGTCCTGCCCACACTCACGAGGAGAGGCCTATACAAGGGTGTGATTCATTGGAGGGTTCATTAGAGTGTGTTCATCATAACCAGAAAGCAGAAGAAGAAGACTAAAATGAGAAAACTAAAGAATCAATCATGTGGTCCAATATGTAATTAACAGTAGCCTCAAAAAAAAAAAAAAAAAAAAAAACCAAAAAAATTGAGGGGAGAAAATTATTTTAAAAAATTTCTGAAAATGAAATTTCATATTTAAAGTATCCACTTAGTCCCCAGCACATTAATGGGAAAGAAAGCTAAACCTAAAACATCATTTCAGAAACTGGAGATAGAAGATGCTCAAAATTTCCAGAAAGGAAAAAAAAATCATATATAAAGGATCAAGATTCAGCATGGCATTAGATTTCTCAACAGGAAATCTTAAATCTGCGGTATAATGGAGAAATGGCTTCCATGTTCTGAGGAAAAATTATTTCCAACGTGAAATTCAAGAGCAACTGAATTTTTTTTTTAAGGAATGTTATAATAATTTTTTTTTTTTTTTTTTGACAAGCAAATTTTAAGATAATTGACCTCCTGTATTCTTTCTTAGGAAAATACAAGAGATGTGTGCCACCCAGAGAAGGAAGTAAACTAAGAAAAAGGAAAACTTGAGATCTGAGAAAGAGGGGCACCAACATAGGATCCTAAGAGGTTAAAGGAATTTCTAGGATGATAGTGAAGAGATGTCTCAAAACAACAGCTGTGCAGTAGGCCAAGACTACATGTCCAGATTGGAGTGGGAGGACAGTGAGCTCTGGGATAATATCTACAAGAAAAGAAAAAATGAAACTGATAGATTGCTTAGTGTTTTTATAACATTGAAAGAAATTTTACAGCTTTGCTAAAGCATTCAAGAAATGAATTATATAGAAACAGAATCAAGTTCCCATCTACACACGCAGACACAACCCAAAAAACAAAAACCTGAGGCAATTATTAACTCTAGGAAAAACAAAAGGTTGTACAGAAAAGGGATGGTAATTATAGTATAAGGAGCCCTGGTGGTGCAGTGGTTAAGTGCTCATTTGCTAACTGAAAGTTTGGCAGTTTGAACCCACCAGCCACTCTGCGGGAGAAAGATGTGGCAATCTGCTTCCATAAAGATTACAGTCTTGAAAACACTGTAGGGCAGTTCTACTCTGTCCTACAGGGTCACTATGAGTCGGAATTGACTCGACAACAATGGGTAATTATTGTATACCATAATACTCATCTCTAGGCAATATTCACATACTCATGATAAAATATTGATCTAGTAAAAAATTGTGCTAGATGTATTTTGGGAAGATAGGAGAGGGAAAGGGGAAGTAATTGCATGTTTGTGTGTGTGGTGTAAGAGAGCTAAATTCTTATCTCCCCTTGAAAGAAGTTTATATCAAGAAATAGGTTACACGTATTATTAGTTGCCTCTGGAAAGTGGATCTTCAAATAAAGAAGAATGGCACAGAGTATTGCTGTTTTTTGTTAAAAGCCTCATAGTGCTACTTGACTTTTTTTTTTAAACAGCTTTATTGGGGTATAATTTGTATTCCATGTAGTTCATCCATGATAGAAACATGTGGTGATTTGAAATTTTGAGAATTGCTTTTTCCTATTGTACAGTCCTTAGATTATTGTGGAGCTGGTGGTACTAAGGTTTTAAGCAAGATATTTAATATCTGATGGCATTATCATAAGGATTTATTTATCATTAAAAAAAATCCATTTTGGAGGTAAATATTCTTAGGAAAAAAAGCTGTTTCCTATGCCTCACTCCAAAAATGTTTCTAGACTTTTCTTAGACATTATCATTTCATCACTGTAAAAATAAGCAAGAAACAAATGAAAATAGATTATAAAATTTACTTTATAAGGAAAGGGGATCAAATTCTATTTTGCTAATTAACAAAACTTGACAAGCCATTTTACAGATTATGAACACCATTCCCCCCTTCATAATTATAATTTTTAAAAAGGAGGATAGGTTGGGGAGTTGGGAAAGGAAGAAGAAAATAGGTGGAAATTAAGTGTCTTGGGCATAGAAATCACTGTTCGCTACCCTTCCAACAAGGATTGAGTTCTTTCTCTTAAATGATTTTCCAGAATGGTATCTTAAATATTATTTAAACTTCTTTTGAAAAAGGAACTCTGATTTTTCTGAATATAGTTGCCAATCAAAAATCCAATGAAATGTATGTTTTAGGCCAAAGGAAAAGAAAATTGGTGTTGTTTCCATAATGTTGGTGGCAGAACTCAGTAGATTCCAAATAAATCTTTTTTTTTTTATGCAAAATTTTACTGCAAAGCTTTATGCCTAAAATCTGGACACTCACACGCCAGGATTTCTACTAATGAGTCCCACGTGTTAGACTCAATAACTTCAGCTGCAGGGTAGAGGATATTGTGTTAAAGCCATTCAGATAATAAATAGCTATCTAGGTTCATTTCAGCTGGAGCAAGTCAACTGTATTGAATGTGAGTGAAACATTAATTCTTTATAAGAACATACTCAATTGGCAGACCCTTTGATATGTAATATACATTAGTTCACCATTCTGCCCCCATGGAATCATTTTAGCCTTTGCTAGAGTCTGCACTTATGTGTATGCCTGTCTCCAATCTCCTGAATCTGTCTTTGGGGTATCACTTACATGTACTTACAAAACATACATTTTTAAACAGACACATGAATGAGAATGGTTCTAGTTTTTCAAAAGTGTTAGTTTGTCATTATTTCTGTTTGTTCTGCAAACATCACACGGCTTTCTCCCTCTCTCTGGGAGTGCCCCTGGGCTCCCTGCTCTGTCTTTGGGCTTTGACAACTTTCTCCCCCTCTTTCTTGTCTAAAGTCTTATACAAACAGAGAAAAGAGAATATTACATGTTCATACTGGACACAAAGACAACTGGGACTTGTTTTGGCTCCAGAATTGAAAAAAAAAAAAATTTTTTTCAAGAAATGAAAGGAAGAGGCAGGTTTTTCTCAGCGAGGGCTGCATGCTGTAGAGGTGATTCTCATGGGACATAGTCTTGCTTTTGAAAGCCAGCTTTGGGAAGCAGAAACAGGAAATGCAGAAAGGAATAAATCTGTCAGACTCATTTTCCTTTCTGTTTTACAGCACAGTTGTTTTTGTTATTTCCACCCCCCCTTGGATGAAAGCCAAACTTCCCTGTGACTGGTATGAATTCCTTAACCAGAAACAGTGAGTGAGGAGGCAGAGAATGCAATGCTCTCCAAGTTCTGGCTAAGACACCTAACTTTCTCTAGCTGTAGTGATGAAGAGAATATCAGACTTTCATCATGTAGTTGCCTCATTATACTGCATTTCGATGATATTTTTTTGTCACACAAACTAAACTAACTTCATTTTACACACACACACACACACACACACACAAGAATATTCCTAGTGGCCACCTGGGACCTATATAAGGAGGAATTGCTAAGTGCTAGTAAGAGTATGTATATGTTTTATATACATTAACACTGAATTTAAAAACAACTCCAGAAAAATATGTATACCTGCTTTTTAAGAAAACTAAGGTTTGGGGAGGTTACGGGACTTGCTGGAAACCCTGGTAGCAAAGAGGTTAAGAGCTACAGCTGTTAACCAAAAGGTCAGCAGTTCAAATCCACCAGGTGCTCCTTCGAAACCCTATGGGACAGTTCTACTCTGTCCTACAGGGTCACTATGAGTCAGACTCGACTCGACGGCAACTTTTACGGGACTTGCTTAAGTTCATAAAAGTAGTAAGTGTTTGAGCTGGGATTCTATGAAGTCTCTTGAGATCCAAATTCTACCTTCTTTACTCTCAATCAGTGGTTTTTAAACTGGTCTCCAAGGAGCTCTTGGGGCTGTCCTGCCGGGGAGGGGTGCGGTGGGAAAGGTCAAGGGAGAGGTCAAGCTAGGCTTCAGCCCACCCCATCCTTAACCCTCCCCTCCAGAACGACACTGACACCAGGGCTTGTTTTATTTGTTTATGCTTCAGTATGAGAGTTTGGAGGACAATGGATTCCAAGTCCTCCACTTTCCCTGTTTTTAAACCTCTGTGCTACCCCATGCTCAGCAATAATTCATCTAGTTGCAATATGGAGTAGATCTTTGCCTTTCACAGAATGAGTCTTTAAAGTTTCTCTCATTTGTTAGTAACCCTGTGGTCATTTGAAATTTGTTAAACACAAATTTGAATTTCAAGTACTGGGAGGTTCTTGGGAGCTAGTTAATTAGCCAGTGAAAGAGACTAAAATATAGCATCTGTATCTCATCTTGGCTTTGTTGTTCACGTTATGCTGGTCACATGGTGTCACCTTGGTTTCAGGTTAGGGGTCTGTAGTTTTTTTCTGTGAAGTACCAGATATTTTAGACTTTCCAGGTCACATTGGGTCACCATTGCATATTCTTTGCTTTTTTTTTTTTTTTTAATAACCCTTTAAAAATGTAGAAATCATTCTTAGCTGGAGGACCTTAAAAAAGCAGACCAAGGGGGCCAGATTTGGCCATGGCCATAGTCTGTCCACCCATGTTAGGTAATATTGTTCTTACTTTGTGTGTAGTGGTTAAGAGCT
Organism: Trichechus manatus latirostris; assembly: GCF_000243295.1. Classification (NCBI taxonomy): domain Eukaryota; kingdom Metazoa; phylum Chordata; class Mammalia; order Sirenia; family Trichechidae; genus Trichechus; species Trichechus manatus. Next base: position 7,297,663 of record NW_004443995.1, read on the forward strand.
TGGCTGCTAACCAAAAGGTTGGCCTTTCAAATTCACCAGCTTCCATAAAGATGTACAGCCTTGGAAACCCTATGAGGCAGTTCAATTCTGTCCTGTAGAATCGCTAGGAGCTGGAACCAACTCGACGGCACCTAACAACAGCAACAACAACAGTTATTACTTTGAAGTCCCTAGGTGGGACAAACAGCATATTTGGCTGCTAAATGGAAGGTTGAAGGTTTGAGTCCACCCAGAGGCTCCTCAAAAGAAAGGCCTGGCCACCTACTTCCAAAAAATTAGCCATTGAAAACCCTATGGAGCACATTTCTGCTCTGATGCACATGGGGTCGCTGTGAGTTATCGCTGCAACAGCTATCTTTCCTCTTTGCTCTTGGGTGTGTATAATCTCTCTGTCTCTTATTTCTAATACTAGGTTATCAGTCCCCATTGCACGTTGGAATCATCGGAGAAACTTACAAAATACTGATTTATGGTCTCCAGTCTAGACCAATTAGATCAGAACTTTTTAATTTGGGACTCTGGTTTTTTTTTTTTTTTTTTTTTTTTTTTGTAAATTTTTCAGTGATTCAAATGTGTATCCAAGATTGAGAATAACTGCACCGAGCACCTTCTGTATACCTTTGCATTTTAGCTGTTATTTTTGTTTTCAAAATAAAAAAAATTATTAAGATATTTTACATGCAAACTATTCTAGTTGTTTTTATACCCCAATCATTGTTGAGAGGTTCAAAACATACATTCTTGGTTCTCATTTGCTTGGAGGATGAGTATAACTATAAGAATAATAGATGCTTGCTTTTCCCTCCACATATTATGATTAAACAATAATTCTTGACATGCTATTGTTGTTAGCTGCCTTTAAGTTGGCCGCAGCTTGTGGCGACACTATGCGTAACAGGATGGAAATGTGGTGATCCATAGGGTTTTCACTGGCTGATTTTCAAAAGTAGATTGCCAGGCCTTTCTTTCTAGTCTAGTCCACTGTAGCCTTGATGCTCTGCTAAAACCTGTTCAGCATCATAGCCACATGTAAGCCTCCACTGATACACAGGTGGTGGCTGTGCATGAGATGCATGGGCTGGAATTGAACCTGGGTCTCCTACACGGAAGGCCAGAATTCTACCACAGAGCTACCACTGTCCTCAAGGCTTAGCATAGTGGCTTTAAAACTGTTTTTGAAACAGAAAATCCCTTTCTTCAGAAAAACTAAAAGTCTGATATATAAGCCTCTGCCCTCCTCAGTCCTCGCAGTGGCTGCCGAAGTCCTGGAGGGATACTCTAGGGATCTGTGGAGTACACCTTGAAAACCACTGTTTTAAGGCCCAGAGACACAGGAGGAGTTCAGATCAGAATCCTTCTCTGTGAAGAGCTGAAGATTGCAGCAAACAGCCCCTCTGTATTTTGCCTACCAAGATTTGATCATGCTTCTCAGAGAGTGCTGCTGTTGCTTCCTGTCCTGTTTTCCCCTTTGTGACTCTTGGACACCCTGTTAGGCATTCAGGTTTGTTAAAAGCAATGACTAAAGATGTCATAACGATTAAAACCATGAGTGCTTTTAGGAAATCTAAACCTCAAGAAAGTAGGCTCCAAAGGGGTATGTCGTTTTAAAATGATATAACCTTTGTAATATCTAAACAGCTGAAGACCATATGTTTTCCTCCTAATATATTGATTTTTTACTTCAGCTTATACATTCAGACTGACTTATTGATTTTCTAAGACTCAGGGTACTTTGTAGCAAAGAGTGTAATTATTCTCAAAGGTTAGGTGGCACTGATAATCATGTCCTGTGGAAGGCTGGAAGGATTAGCACCAAATCCACATTAACTGAAGAAACAAGAGCCACTGGGTTGGTAAAACCAATGTCAAAGAGGTTAATACAACCTCATCCAGTAGATTCACACACAGGCCTGTCTGCTTAATGAACCAGGGCTAGCAACTGTCACATTGAGAGAAAACAGAAACAACCTGTCCTTTTCAACCTGAATGTTTTGATCTAGTTCCTTGCATAGTGCCTCGGGTCTTAGGAGCTTGCAAGCGGCCATCCAAGTCACTACAATTGGTCTCTATTTACCTGGAACAATGGAAAAATAGGAGGAGGATGTAGAGTGTGTGGCTAATTGCCTCCATGAACAACTGCCTCCTTTGCCATGAGACAAGAAGAGCTGGATGCTGCCTGGCTACCATTAGTGAACATTTTGATCAAAGATTCTATGGAAGAATCCTGGTCGAAAGGGGGAAAACGCAGAACAGAATTTAAAATTTCATCGACTCTAGGCTTCCAGGAGCCATGGAGGGTAGATGAACCCCTGAAACTATTGCCCTGAGATAATCTTTAAACCTTAAACCAAAAATATCCCCTGAAATCTTCTTAAAATCAAACAATAGTTTAGCTTAACTAGTAAAAAAAGGTCTGCCTTGAGCTTTATGTTCTTCTAAGAACTATCTATAAGGAGCTCTGATGGCACAGTGGTTAAAGTGCTCACCGCTAACCAAAAGGTTGGCAGTTTGAACTCACCAGCTGCTCTGTGGGAGAAAGATGTGGCAGTCTGCTTCTGTAAAGATTTACAGCCTTGGAAACCCTGTGGGGTTTCTATGAGTCTCTATGAGTCAGAATCCCCTCAGTAGGTTTGTTTTGGTTATTATATGGGATCGAACTGATAACAGCAACTCAAAAGATTAGATAAGAACCTTAGGGGGCAGTGGGTTTATCTTATTGGGAGAGGAACAACTCAGAAAAGGAGGGTGAGAATGGTTGCACAAATTGAAGAATGTAATCAATATCTCTAAATTGTACATGTAGAAACTGTTGAATTGGTTTATGTTTTGCTGTGTGTACTCTCAATAACAAAGTACAAATCACACAAACAAAAAAACAAACCTTATAGCTGAAGTGACTTTCTATTAACTGTCATTAATCGTGTAGTTTCTCTTTGCCCTTCCCACCAATACAGCCTCTACCATGAGGACTCAATTATTTGCTGTCAATAATTTCCTTTTCGAATGCTTTTGTTCTTTTAGCTGCCAATTGCAGCTACTTTAATATCCTTTATGCCCCATGTTGTCCCTTATTTTCTAAGGTGATGAGACAACTGACTTTGTTTACGTGGATTTGAGAAAAGCTGGAACATGTGTTGGTATGATTATTACGTACAACATGCATTAAGCAACCAATCAACATCAAACATGAAAAACGGAGGATACATATTTCAGATGTTGAATTGGATACTCAACCTTCTTTCACAAAATCCAGTGCAAATTATATTCGGATTTTGTGTTTAAATTTTTCTCTATTTTCTGTCTTCAACATTTCATTTTTTTAATTTAATTTAATTTTTGGTGAAAATATAACACATCAAAACATGCTCTCAATGAACCATTTCTACACATATTGTTCAGTGCCATTGGTTACATTCTTCACATTGTGTCAACATCCTTGCTGTTTCTGCTCTGATTGTTTCACCCCCATTCATTTAGACTCATTGCTTCCTAAATGTCTTATCTATGCTTTAGAGTTACTGTCGTCCCTTTGGTCTTGTATAGATTTTTTTTTTAAAGTCCAGTACTTAAAGACGATATTCTTTACTTTTTGAGATAAACTTTTTTTTAAATTTAAAGATGACTTCAGTGGATAGTTTCGTTTCAGTGTTTGAAGTATCTTCATCATTTTTTAAAATGGAAATTCAAAAAGTGTTTTATGTCATTATAGTATGTTTTCATAATGATCAGTCCCAACATGACAATCTCCTCTTTGCTTTCTTATCTCTGGTGTATAGCCCTGCCTTCACTTTATTTCCAGCAATAATACAAATAATGCTAATAGCTGTGCTTATTATTCATCATGAACTGTTTTCAACACTTTACATATAAAACTCCTAGCCCCTATAATGGTAGCTATATTTTGGATATTTGAAAATGATTTGTGCCTAACTCTTATTCCCTTTTAACCTTCAACACAGAGGCTATACTAAGCTATGAGGCTTGTTGCCTCAGGGAAGGAAAAGGAGATACCATATAGAAAAAAACAGTAACACTAAGTTTCTCGACTTTTTCAGGCAGGGAGCAAAGGTCTAGAAAGTCAAGCAAGCGTTTTGGGAAATGGGACATCTAAATTCCAAAGTCCTGATTTTTAGATGTCAAGAGTCAAGTCTAGTGGAAGAAAGTAGCCCAAAGTCATGATTAGCCCTAATGGCCGAGCAGTGAAGCTTAATACTCCCTGAAGAATTGGAGATGACATTGGGAAGCCCACAGCAGACAGGAAGGGGAAATATAAACCTGGCACTCCATACGTGGAGATGGACCAGGAGGGAAGGAGACAGGGAAGCGATCAGACATCCAGATGTGCCATGACTTCCTTTCCATGAGAAGTGACTGGGTATTATTTCTCAGCAAGTTTAAATTTCCCTTCACCAGACAGTGGGAGCTTAGTAAGCAAGATTATCTAGATTATAGAAAAATAAAGAGGCTATATTTCTTTGCCTATCTCACTGTGTAGTGTGACTAAATTGTGACCCACAACAGCTCTATAATACAATAGAACAAACGGAAAGAAACAACCTTAGAAATGTGTTCCAAGGACAGATGAAGATCTATATTACTCAACATTGGTAACTTATAAAGTCAAGAGTTAGAACATCTTAACATATTCTATGTTTGTATCTTTCAATTTATATAAATTGAAATTGAACTGGATGTTAAGACATGGACTTCATTATCTAGCTCCTTCCTCTCGTGCCTCCTCATATCTCTCCAAGTGTTGTTCATCTTTGTCCTGTGCCAGAGAGTGGCCTGTCATTAAGCATGGGAAGCAGGCTTTCCACTGCAGTGACCACATTGTGGGGCCTCAAAAGAAAAAGTCCTTTTGAACACACTTAATAAATGACTCTCTGAGGCAGGACATCAGGAAAGATCCCATATATGTAACAGCAGATGATAAATTCTGGTAATTTACATCCATAGGTCACTTTAAGGACATTTCTGATTTATGACTTTGAACTGAGAAAAATCTAACTCAATTCCGAATCTCAGTGAGGCAGAAGCAAAAGAAGTAGCGCTCGTGCCTGCCATCTGGTGTCAGTAAGTGGTAAATACAATCATACCTTCAGGACAGAAAGCAATTAACTTGTCACCGTGTAAATACAGTGTTCCTGATGCCTTTTGTTAAAATTCTTAAACTTACAGAAAAACAATTCTTGGCATTTTAAGTTGTGTAATTTAAGAATCACCCTATAGATAATTTTTTTTTTTTTTTTTTTTTGTATTTTGATGTTGGACTCTCCCCACCCCTTTTTTAAAATTCATGTTTACTACTAGGAACTTGAAAACAGGAGGGTCTGAAATTCATAAAATAAAGAGAAAGGTAAGACAAGGATGATCCCTGCATGCTAGTATTTTATTTTTTACAAGTAAATTCACTTTTGATTGCAATATTGTGGGAGTGAAGGAAAAAGCAAAATGAAAGTAGCAGAAATTTCCTTGGGGTCTTAGAGTAAGATTTAATAGCACAATGAGATTCAGAGTCAAACCAAACGTTCCAGTTTGCCCAGGACTGAGGGCTGTTCCAGGACTTGGGACTTTTAGTCCTAAAATTGGGGACTGTCCTGGGTAAACTGGGATGGTGGGTCACACTAGGTATCAAACCACATACACCTCAAAACCAGTTAACAAAAAACACACCCAAGAAGTGGAAGTGGTGGTTTCAAACTGGGTAGAGCAAAATGTAAAGAGGATATTTGCAAATATTTTCTACTTTTTATTTTTATTTCATCTATGTTCACTCTCAGCATATCTCTGTCCTTCTGTAAGAGTATGAGAGAACCACCTTCTGAAACAGGAGGAAGCTGGAGGCAGACTTTCTGTTCAGAGACATCTGGTATGGATTCCACATTCATCTGCTGGGTGAAGACAGGGGCTTGTTGAATTTGGTTCAAGAACTAGGAGATCTTGTTAACTGTTAAATTTTCCTAAACTGAAGTGCATAAGTTATTAGTATAAGTTCTTCCGGAATGGTAAAATAAGTTTGAGTATAAAATAATGGGCTTTTAGGAAGAATTTAGCCATTTCTCAGGCCTAGCAGAACACTGCTAGGGCAATGAGTTAGCAGCAGCTGTGATCCCTGTTACAGAAGCAAACCCAAAAACCAAACCCAGTGCCATCGAGTCAATTCTGACTCATAGCGACCCTACAGGACAGAGTAGAACTGCCCCCGCAGGGTTGCCAAGGAGAGCCTGGTAGATTTGAACAGCCTACCTTTTGGTTAGCAGCCAAACTCTTAGCCACTACTCCACCAGGGTCTCCTAGAGAAGCAAGGGGCCAGGAAAAGACTGCTTGAAGATACACTGCCCTGCCCCTGTCCTTAGTAACCACTGTTACTACTGCTTTTAAATTCAGTATCCTTTAGTGGTTAAGCACTTGGCTGCTAACTGAAAGGCCGGTGGTTTGAACCCACCAGACGCTCCATGGGAGAAAGATGTGGCAGTCGGCTTCCATAAAAATTACTGCCTTGGATTAAAGGTCCATAGACTCAGGGGACATCTATGTCAATTGGCACAATGTAGTTCATGAAGACAAAATTTTGCATCCTACTTTGGTGAGTAGTGTCTAGTATCTTAAAAGCATGCTAGTGGCCATCTAAGACACAACTGTTGGTCTCTTACCACCCCTAGCAAAGGAGAATCAGGAAAACCAAAGACCCAAGGGAGCAATTGGTCCAGGGGACTGGTGGACCACATGAACCACAGCCCATGCAACCTCAAGACCAGAAGAACTAGATGATGCCTGGCTACCACTACTGACCACTCTGCCTGGGATCACAATGGAGGCTCCTGGACAGAGCAGAAGAAAAATTGCAGAACAAAAAATCAAATTCACAAGAAAGACCAGACTTACTGGTCTGACAGAGACTGAAGGAACCCCCGAGACTATGACCCTAAGACACCCTTCTGAATTGGAACTGAATTCATTCTCAGAGACCACTCTTCAGTCAAACCATAGATAGGCCCCTAAAATAAATAACACTGAAGAGGAATGTGCTTCTTAGAACATGCAATTATACGAGATCAAAAGGGCAACATTTGCACAAGGGCAAAGATGAGAAAGCAGGAAGGGGTAGCAACTCAGGACAAAAGGAAATGGGGAAACTAGGATGGAAATGGGAGGAGAGCTGGCACATTGTGTGGAATGAAACCAATCTCACGGAACACTATATACAAATATCAGATGAGAAACTAATTTTCTCTGTAAACTTTCACCTGATGTACAATAAAAACAAACAAACAAAAAACCCAAAGATTACAGCCTTGGAAACTCCTTTGGGGCAGTTCTTCTCTCTATTCTATAGCGTTGCAATTGACTTGATGGCAACGGGGTCATTTTGTTTTTTTGGTTTTACTAAAATAAAGTGAAAACCCAAATAGTGCACATGTTTATACACGTGAATGTGCATATGGATGTCTCTGTATGTAGTGTCTCTTCTCTCCAACTCGTAACCTACTTGAACACTGAGTGTGATAGAAGCTATAGCCAATCTGTTTTTGCTAATTAGTTCTTTTTATTTACATCTTCTAATGTAACTGGGGGGCAGTGGTGATAATCAGTGGTAGAATTCTCATCCTCCACAAGGAAGACCTGAGTTTGACTCCTGGTCAGTGCTCTTCATGTGTAGCCACCACCTATTTATCAGTGGAAGTGTACATGTTGTTATGATGCTAAGCAGTTTTCAGCAGAGCTTCTAGACTAAGACAGATTAGGAAGAAAGGACTAGTGATCTATTTCTGAAAATCAGCCAGTGAAAATTTATGGATCACAATAATCTGATCCCCAACTGATCACCGGGATAACACAGGATGAGGCAACGTTTTGTTCCATTGTGCATGCGGTCACCTTGAGTTGGGGGACAACTTGATGGCAGCTAACCACAACAGGGTAGCTAGTTATTTTTCCAAACAGAAAGATACAAAATGAAAAGAGCCTCCTTCACACCCAGTCCCAGCTCACTTGAGATAATCACTCTCAACGTTTTCTTGCATAACCTCGAAATTTCTATGCATATAAAAGCAGATCTCTTAAAAGGCAGAAATGGAAACATACTGTGCAAACTATTCTATAACTTATTTTTCTTTTATTAACAGTGTATATTGAGCATCTTAATATATTCTTATTCTTTTTTAAGGGCTGCATTGTATGCCAATGTGTGACTGTCCTGTACTTTTTTCATCAGTCTCCCACTGATAGACTTTACGGTGGTATCCAACATTCTATACTTATGAATAAAACTGCAGTGAATATCACTGTACACAGATCATTTAACATATGTATTAGACTATTTGTAAGATAATATTTGAAAATAGAAATTCTGGGTCAAAAGATACATGCATTTGTAATTTTGATAGATATTGCCAAATACTCTTTACAGAGACTGTATAAATTTATACTTTGACCAATAATGTCTGAGAGGAACTGTTTTCCTACATTTTCACTGACATACTTTTATTAAAATTTTGATCTTTGCAAATCTAATAGGTAAAAAATACTATTCTAGTGTAATTTTTTAAACCAAATTATTGAGGGTGAATTTATATACAATAAAATGCATCTATTTTAATTGTACATTTCAATGAGTTTTGTAAAATTTATATCCCTGTGTAACCATCAATAAAATAAAAATATAGAACATTTACATCAACCCAAAAAGTTCCTTTGTGCTTTATCCCAGTCAACACTGCTTACCACCCACCCCAGCTCCAGACAATTGATCTGCTTTCAGACATTATTCATAGATTTATCTTATTTTAGAGTTTCATATAAATGGAATCATGGCATTATGTATTCTTTTGTGTCTGGTTTCTTTCATGCAGCTAGTGTTTTTGAGATTCATATATGTTATTGTCTGCATCAGTATTTATTACTTTTTACTGCTGAGTATTACGTTGAATGAATATACTTATCAATTCACCTTCTCCCAAACATTTGATTTGTTACCAGTTTTTGGTTATTATTAGGAAAGTTGCTACAGCATTCATGTACAAGTCTGTGGATATATGCTTTCGTTTGTCTGGGAGTAGAGTTACTGGGTCCTATAAGTATATGTTTAACTTTATCATAAACAGTTAAATTGTTTTCCAAAGTGGTTGTACACTTATACCAACAGTGTTTGAGGGTTCCAGTTGTTCCATATGCTCACCAAAACTTGCTATCGTTAGTCTTTTTAATTTTAGTAATTCCAAAGATCTGTAGTAGTATCTCATTGTAATTTTAATATGCATTTTACTGATGAGTAATGAGCCATATGCTTGCAAAGAAGACCAGTTAATATGACTATTATTAAAATTTACACACCAACCACAAAGGCCAAAGATGAAGAAACTGAAGATTTTTACCAACTTCTGGAGTCTGAAATTGATTAAACATGCAATCAGGATGTACTGATAATTACTGGTGATTGGAATGCAAAAGTTGGAAACGAAGAAGGATCAGTAGTTGGAAAATACGGCCTTGGTGATAGAAACCATCCTGGAGATCACATGATAGAGTTTTGCAAGACCAACGATGGCTTCATTGCAAATACCTTTTTTCAACAACATAAACAGCGACTATACACGTGGACCTCGCCAGACAGAATACTCAGGAATCAAATCTACTACATCTGTGGAAAGAGACGATGGAAAAGCTCAATACTGTCAGTCAGAACAAGGCCAGGGGCCGACTGTGGAATAGACCATCAGTTGTTCATATGTAAGTTCAAGTTGAAACTGAAGAAAATTAGAACAAGTCCATGACAGCCAAAGTACAACTGTGAGTATATCCCCACCAGAATTCAGAGACCATCTCAAGAATAGATTTGACATGTTGAACACCAAGGACTGAAGCCCAGACAAGTTGTGGAATGATATCAAGGACATCAAACTTGAAGAAAGCAAGAAGTCATTAAAAAGACCGGAAAGAAAGAAAAAACCAAAATGGATGTCAGAAGAGACTCTGAAATTTGCTCTTGCAAGTCGAGTAGCTGAAGCAAAGGAAGAAATGATGAAGTAAAAACTGAACAGAAGATTTCAAAAGGTGGCTCAAGAAGGCAAAGTAAAGTATTATAACAACATTTGCAAAGAGCTAAAGATAGAAAACCAAAAGAGAAGAACACGCTCAGCATTTCTCAAGCTGAAAGAATGGAAGAAAAATTTAAGCCTTGAGTTGCAATAGTGAAGGATTCTATGGGGAAAATATTAAATGACGCAGGAAGCATCAAAAGAAGATGGAAGGAATACACAGACTCATTACACCAAAAAGAATTGGTCGACGTTCAGCCATTTCAGGAGGTAGCATATGATCAAGAAATGATGGTACTGAAGGAAGAAGTCTAAGCTTCACTGAAGGCATTGACAAAAAACAAGGCTCCAGGAATTGACAGAATATCAGTTGAGATGTTTCAACAAACAGATGCAGCATTGGAAGCACTCAGTTGTCTATGCCAAGAGATTTGGAAGAGAGCTACCTGGGCAACTGACTGCAAGAGATCCATATGAATATCTATTCCTAAGAAAAGTGATCCAACTGAATGCAGAAATTATTGAACAATCACATGCAAGTAAAATTTTGCTGAAGATCATTCAAAAGTGGCTGCAGCAGTGTATAGACAGGGAACTGCCAGAAATTCAAGCTGGATTCAGAAGAGGACATGGAACCAGGGATACCATTGCTGATATCAGACGGATCCTGGCTGAAAGCAAAGAGTACCAGAAAGATGTTTACCTGTGTTTTATTGACTATGCAAAGGCATGTGACTATGTGGATCATAACAAATTATGGATAACACTGGGAAGAACGGGAATTCTAGAACACTTAATTGTGTTCATGAGGAATCTGTACACAGATCAAGAGGCAGTTGTTTGAACAGAATAAGGGGATACTGTGTGGTTTAAAGTCAGGAAAGGTGTGTGTCAGGGTTGTATCCTTTCACCATACCTATTCAATCTGTGTGCTGAGCAAATAATCTGAGAACCTGGACTCTATGAAGAAGAGTGGGGCATCAAGTTTGGAGGAAGATGCAATAACAACCTGCGTGATGCAGATGACACAACCTTGCTTGCTGAACGTGAAGAGGACTTGAAGCACTTACTGATGAAGGTCAAAGACCATAGCCTTCCGTATGGATTACACCTCAACATAAAGAAAACAAAAATCCTCACAACTGGACCAATAAGCAACATCATGATACATGAAGAAAAGATTGAAGTTGTCAAGGATTTCATTTTACTTGGATCCACAATAAACACCCATGGAAGCAGCAGTCAAGAAATCAAAAGAAGCATTGCACTGGGCAAATCTGCTGTGAAAGACCTCTTTAAAATGTTGCAAAGCAAAGATGTCACCTTGAAGACTAAGGTGCGTCTGACCCAAGCCATGGTGTTTTCAATCGCCTCATATGCATTCAAAAGCTGGATAATAAATAAGAAGGACTGAAGAAGAATTGATGCCTTTGAATTATGGTGTTGGTGAAGAATAGTGAATATACTATGGACTGCCAAAAGAACAAACAAATCTGACTTGGAAGAAGTACAACCAGAATGCTCCTTAGAAGCAAGGATGGCGAGACTATGTCTCACATACTTTGGACATGTTGTCAGGATGGATCAGTCCCTGGGGAAGGACATCATACTTGGTAAAGTAGAGGGTCATCGAAAAAGAGGAAAAGCCTCAATGAGATGGATTGACACAGTGGCTGCAACAATGGGCTCAAGCATAACAATTGTGAGGATGGTGCAGCACCGGGCAGTGTTGCGTTCTGTTGTACATAGAGTTGCCATGGGTCGGAATGGATTCAGTGGTACCTAACAACAACAACAGCAACAACATGGGGAAAATATTGGATGATGCAGGAAGCATCAAAAGAAGATGGAAGGGATACACAGAGTCACTATAGCAAAAAGAATTTGTCGATGTTCAACTATTTCAGGAGGTAGCATATGATCAAGAACCAGTGGTACTGAAGAAGTCCAAGCTGCACTGAAGCCATGGCAAAAAACAAGGCTCTGGAAACTGACCGAATACCAATTGAAATGTTTCAACAAACAGATGCAACACTGGAAGTTCTCACTCGTCTATGCCAAGAAACGTGGTAGACAACTACATGGCCAACCGACTGGAAGAGATCCATATTTGTGCCCATTCCAAAGAAAGGTTATCCAACAGAGTAGGGAAATTATCAAACAATATCATTAATATCACACACAAGTAAAATTTTGCTGAAGGTAATTCAAAAATGGTTGCAGCAGTACATTGACAGGGAAATGCCAGAAATTCAAGTTCGATTCAGAAGAGGACGTGGAACAAGGGATATCATTGATGATGTCAGATGGATCCTGGCTGAAAGCAGAGAATACCAGAAAGATACTTACCTTTGCTTTATCTGCTATGCAAAGGCATTTGCCTGTGTGGATCATAACAAATTATAGATAACATTGCTAAGAATGGAAATTCCAGAACACTTAATTGTGCTCATGGGAAACCTGTAGAAAGACCAAGAGGCAGTCGTTCAAACAGAACAAGGGGATACTGTGTGGTTTAAAGTCAGAAAAGATATGCATCAGGGTTGTATCCTTTTACTAAACTTATTTAATCTGTATGCTGAGCAAATAATTTGAGAAGCGAAGCTGAACTATATATGAAGAAGAACATGGCATCAGAATTGAAGGAAGACTCATTAACAACCTATGATATGGAGATGATGCAACCTTGCTCGCTGAAAGTGAAGAGGACCTGAAGCACTTACTGACGAAGATCAAAGACTACAGCCTTCAGTATGGACTGCACCTCAACATAAAGAAAACAAGAATCCTCACAACTGGACCAATAAGCAACATCATGATAAATGGAGAGAAGATTGAAATTGTCAAGGATTTCATTTTTCTTGGATCTGCAATCAATGCCCAAGGAAGCAGCAGTTAAGAAATCAAAAGACGGATTGCATTGGGCAAATTTGTCTGCTAAAGATCTCTTTAAAATGTTAAAAAGCAAGATGTTACCTTGAGGACTAAGGTGCACCTGACCCAAGCCATGATGTTTTCAGTCGCCTCATATGCACGTGAAACCTGGACGATGAATAAGGAAGACCGAGGAAGAATGGATGCCTTTGAATTATGGTGTTGGTGAAGAGTATTGAATATACCATGGACTGCTAGAAGAACGAACAAATCTGTTTTGGAAGAAGTATAGCCAGAATGTTCCTTAGAAGGGAGGATGATGAGACTTTATTTTATGTACTTTGGACTTGTTGTCTGGAGGGACCAATCCTTAAAAAAGGACATCATCATGCTTGGTAAAATAGAGGATCAGCAAAAAAGAGGAAGAGCCTCAATGAGATGGACTGACACAGTGGCTGCAACAATGGGCTCAAACATAGCAACAATTGTGAAGATGGTACAGGATTGGGCAGTGTTTCTTTCTCTTTCACATAGGGTCGCTATGAGTTGAAATCAACTCAATGGCACCTAAAAACAACAACAATGATGTTGAACATCTTTTCATGCGTTTATTGGTTATTCATAGATCTACTTGTGTACTGAGTTTGTTTAAATCTTGCCCTGGGTTGTCGTCTTATTTATTGTAAAAGTTTTTTGCATATTCTGGATTCAGGTCCTTTGTTAAACACATGTTATGCGTATATTTTCTCCCAATCTAGTTTGCCTTATCATTTTCTTAAAAATATCTTTTTTTATTGAGGTGAAATTTATGTAACATTGAATTTAAGAATATCTTTTGAAAAAGACAATTTTTAATTTTAATTAAGTGCAGTTTTCCAATTATTTTTCTTTTGTGGTTTGTACTTTTTGTTCCTTATATGAGAAGTTTTTGCCTCCCCTAAGGTCACAAATAATTTCTTCAATGTTTTCTTGTAGCTTTTATGTTTGTGTCTAAGTTAATTTCAAGGTAATTTTTTGTGTATGGCATAAAGTAAAGGTCAAGGTTTTCTTTCTCCCCTCCCTCTCAAGAGTATCCACTTGCTTCAGCAACATTTATTGACAAAACTTTCTTTTCGCCATTGAATTACCTTGGCAACTTTGTGGAAAATCAGTTCTTATTTATTTTAATATAGTGAATCAGATTGGTAGATTTTCTAATACTAAACCAATCTTGTATCTCTGGGATAAACTCTACTTGGTCATGATATATTATCCTTTCGATATATTTCTGGATTTATTTTGCTGTATTTTTCTAAAGATGGCATCTATGTTCATGAGGGATATTGGTCCATAATACTCTTTATTTGTAAAGTCTTTGTCTGGTTTTGGTATCAGAGTAATGCCGGCATTACAACATGTTTGTAAATGCTTCCTCTTCTCTATTTTTCTGGAAGAGTTTCTGTAGGATTAGTATTATTTATTCTATAACTATTTTATAGGATTAACAAGTGAAAATGTCTAGACCTAGAGTTTTCTTAGTAGGAAGGATTTTTTTTTTTAACTATCAAATCAATTGCTTTAATAGAGTGTTATTTAGATTTTCTCATTTTTCTTGTGTGAACTTTGATAGTTTGTATCTTTCTAGGAATTTGGGTATCTTATCAGTCTTAGTCTGCTAGTGCTACCATAACAGAAATAGCACAAGTGGGTGGTTTTAAAGAACAGGAATTTATTTTCTCATAGTTTAGGAGGCTGAAAGTCCCAACCAGGGTCTTGGCTGTGTTGATTCCTTCTGTGGGTCTCTTTAGTAGTGTCTTTCTTTCTTTCTTTTTTTTTTTTTTAGTAGTCACTCACTATTTCCTCTTTTTTTAAATTTTACTTTAGATGAAGGTTTACAAAGCAAATTAGTTTCTCATTAAACAATTAATACACGTATTATTTGGTGACATTGACTACCAACTCCATGACATGTCAACACTCTTCCCCTCTTGACCTTGGTTTCCCCTTATCAGCTCTCCTGTACCTCCTGCCTTCTTGTGCTTGCCCCTGAGCTGGTGTGACCATTTAGTCTTGCTTTGTTTTATGGGCCTGTCTAATCTTCGGCTGAAGGGTGAACCTCAGGAGTGACTTCAGTACTGAGTTAAAAGGCTCTCTTCTAGTTTCTGGTGACTGCTGGCAATCCTTGGCGTTCCTTGCTGTTCCTTGGCATCTGTCTTTCCCCTGTGCGTGTGTCTATTCTGCTCTTTCATTACTCAGAAGTGAGTAGGTTTGTGACCCACCATACTCTGGTATGACCTCATTAACATAACAAAAGAAAAGCTCTACTTCCAAACAGGATAACATCCACAGATACAAGGGCCAGGACTTCAGTATGTATTTTGTTGCTGTTAGGTGTCGTTGAGTCAGCTCTGACTCATAGCGACCCCATTGTACAACAGAAGGAAACACTGCCCAGTCCTGTGCCATCCTCACATTTGTTGCTATGTTTGAACCCATTTCACAGCCATTGTGTTCCCATTTGTAC
This sequence comes from Trichechus manatus latirostris, assembly GCF_000243295.1. Taxonomy (NCBI): domain Eukaryota; kingdom Metazoa; phylum Chordata; class Mammalia; order Sirenia; family Trichechidae; genus Trichechus; species Trichechus manatus. Next base: position 7,313,080 of record NW_004443995.1, read on the forward strand.
TTTGAATGCCTTCCAACCTAAGGGGCTCATCTTCCAGCACTGTATCAGACAATGTTCCGCTGCTATCCATAAGGTTTCTACCAGTCAGTTCTTTTCAGAAGTAGACTGCCAGGTTTTTCTTCCTGGTCTGTCTTAGTTTGGAAGCTCTGCTGAAACCTGCCCACCATGGACAACCCTGCTGGTATTTGAAATACCAGCGGCATAGCTTCCAGCATCACAGTAACGCACAAGCCACCACAGTATGACAAACTGATAGACGAGTGTTGGGTTTATATTTTGAGGGGACACAATTCAATCCATAACCTCATCTAAGTCCTTGAAATTCCTATATTATCTGTTTAATGTCTGTAGAATATTTGATTTCTAATATTGGTAATTTGCATTTCCTCTCTTTTCTGGACAAGTCTAGCTACAAGTTTATCAATTTTTTAAAAAGTATTATTGTGGCAAAATATATGTAACATAAATTTTGTCATTTTAACAACTCAGTGGCATTAATTACATTCATAATGTTGTGCAACTTTTACCACCACCTATTTCCAAAACTTTTTCATCACCCCAAACAGAAACTTTGTACCCATTAAGCAATAACTCCCCATTCTCTCCCCCTAGTCCCTGGTAACTTCTAATCAACTTTCTGTCTCTATGAATTTTTCTATTCTAGACATTTCATATAGTAGAATCATACAAAATGTGTCCTTTTGTTCCTGGCTTTTTTAAGTTAACATGTTTTCAAGGTTCATGCATATGGTGGTGAACTGTATGCATAAACATATGCCAGCTGCCTCAAAATTGTAAGCAGTAATAAGACTGCTAAGATGAGGACTTTACTGTCTGACCCAGTTGGGTTGTACACGCAAGACACCTACACAGTGTTGGCCATTGAAAGCTGTTAATATTATTTAAACAGTAAACAACAAGAAGAGATTACTTGTAGAAAGCAAACAGTATATGACAGGAACAGATTTGAGGTGAATCTGTCCCCTACACCCCAATGAGTAGCCTACTTAGCATTGTAGGGAAGGAACCCGCTTATGTCTAAAAGGTGACCCACTTATTCTTCCCAAATTACCCATGTTGATTTCTGTGTCACCAGGTGGGCACATTGTGGAGCAGTTGTCAGCAGGTGTCTCTCTCTTTCTCTCAGCAGCTGTGTCACCAGGTCAGGTCAGGTACAGCATGGCTATGTTTGTCTCTCTCTGTAGCTTTTCTTGGCTAGGTCTGGTTTCCTGTGCTTGGTGTCCAGCTCTCAACCAGTAGCTTCTGGATGACCCTGGCTCAATACCAGGGTTAAGTCAGTATTATGACAGCTCTCGAGGCAAAAGTTTTATGAGCAACCCCTGTATGGACTATGTCCAAGTCTCTGCTCCGTTGACGAGCCCAGCTCGGCTCTGTAGGCCAACTCGCAACTACTGCCATCTTCTGCATGGGCCAACTCTGCCCTCCACTGCCATCTGCTGTCCTCATGGCTTCTGCTGCGGCACCCCTGCCATCCTTTCTCTGCCACTGGACTCTGCTGTGCTTGCTGTTGTTTTCTCTCCCTCTTCAGTGTTATCAGCTCAGTTACCATTATTAGCTCGGTGCTACAGCCCTTGACCTGAATTATAGCTCTTCTAGCAGGCTCTCAGCCAGGGCCCTGTGTCCCAGAGGACACACTTCCCTACTGTCGGTCGTCCATCAGGAAACCCCCAAAACCTCTGTGAGATTGGCTGCTTATATAGAACACTCCCTGTCAATTTCAGGACGTGGCTTTCATAAACCCACTAATCCCATAGGCAGATCATAAACCTACCAATCCTCCTGGGTGGATTTGCAAGCCTCTTTCCTGGATAGTAAACTGACCAATCCTTGGGTGGATTGCAGCCCACCAGTCATTTTGGGAGAATTGCAAACCCAGGGCCAGAAAGACTATATAAAAGAAAATCCATTACACTACAGGTGGCATGTTTCAGAATCTTTTTCCTTTTCATGGCTAAATAATATTCTATTGTATGAATATACTGCTTTTGTTTATCCATTCATCTGTTTATGGACACTTGGGTTGTTTCTACCCTTTGACGATTGCAAATAATGCTGCTATAAACATTGGTGCACAAATATCTATTTTAGTCTCTGTTTTCAGTTCTTTTGGGTATATACATAGAAGTGGAATTGCTGGGTCATATGGTAATTCTAAGGAGCCCTGGTGGCACTATGGTAAGTGTTTAGCTGCAAACTGAAAGGTTGGCCATTTGAACCTACCTAGTGACTCCACGAGACTGGTGAACTGCTCCTGTACAGATTACAGCCTAGAAAACCCTATGGGGCAGTTCTGCTCAGTCACATAGGGTCTCTGTGAATCAAAATTGACTCAAGGGCACCTAACAACAACAACATAGTAATTCTATGTTTAACTTTTTGAGGAACCACCAAACTGTTTTCCACAGTAGTTGTAACATTTTACATTCTCACCGGCAATCCATGAAGATTTCAGTTTCTCCACATCTTGGCAATACTTGCTATTTTTCCTTTCTTTATTTTTTTGATAATAGCCATCCTAGTGGTTGTTATGTATTATCTTACTGGGGCTTTTATTTGTATTTTTCTATTTACTAATGATATTGAACATCTTTTCCATTTTTTAATTGGGTTGTTTGTCTTTTTTGTGGTTGAGTTGTAGTAGTTCTTTGTATATTCTAGATATTAAACCTTTATCAGATATACGATTTGTAAATATTTTCTCTAATTCTGCAGGTTGTCTTTTACTTTCTACATAATGTCCTCTGATGTACACATTTTTAATTTTGATGAACTTCAATTTATCTATTTTTTTCTTTTGTTGCTAATGCTTTTAGTGATATATCTAAGAATCTATTGCCAAATCCAAGGTCATGAAGATTAATCACTATGTATTCTTGTGAGTGTTTTATGATTTAAGCTCTTCTATTTAGACTATTGATCCACTTTGAGTTAATTTTTTTATATGGTGTGAGGTAGGTGTCCAAGTTCATTCTTTTGCATGTGGAAATCTACTTGTTTCAGCATCATTTGTTGAAGAGACGATTCTTTTCTCATTGAATGGACTTAGCACCCTCGTTGAAAATCAAATTGCCATAGACATACGAGTTTATTTCTGGAGTCTAAATTCTATTTAATTAGTCTATATGTCTATCTTTATGCCAGTACCACACTATTTTTATTGATGTAGCTTTGTAGTAAGTTTTTGAAATTGAGAAGTGTGCTCCAAATTTGTTTCAGCATTGTTTTCACTATTCAGGATTCCTTGCAATTCCATATGAATTTGAGGATCAGCTTTGCCATTTCTGCAAAGAAGACTGTTGGGATTTTGATAAGGATTGTGTTGAATCTGTGGATAGCTTTGGGTAGCATTGACATCTTAACAATACTGTCTTCCTATCTGTGAAAATGGGATTTCTTTTTGTTTATTTAACCAGTTGTCATAAAGTAGACTCTAATTCATGATGACCCCATGTATATCACAGTAGAACTGTGCTCTATAGGGTTTTCAAGGAGTCAATTTACATAATTTGTGTTTTCTAGGAATCTGTCCACTTCATCTAGATTTTCTAATTTGTTCATAGTGTTCTTTTATAATCCTTTTTATTTCTATAAGGTTGGTAGGAATGCCCCCACTTTTATTTCTGATTTTACTTATTTGCCTTCTTTTTTCCTTTGTCAGTCTAGCTAGGGGTTTGTCCATTTTATTGATCTTTTTAAAAACCAGTGCTTGCTTTATTTGATTTTATTCATTGTTTTCTATTCTCTATTTCATTTATCTCCATTTTAATCTTTAGTATTTCCTGCTTTCTGCTAGCTTTGGGTTTGCTTTGCTATTCTTTTTCTAGTTCCTCAAGGTATAAATTAGGTTATTGATTTGAAATGTTTCTTCTTTTTTATTGTAGGCATTTACAACTATGAATTTCCCTTTGAGCACTGCCTTTGTGGCAACCCATAAATTTTAGTAGGTGTGTTTTTATTTTCATTCATCGCTAAGTATTTTCTAATTTCCCTTGTAATTTTTTCTTTGAGCCATTGGTTATTTAAGAGAGTGCTGTTTAATTTGCACATTTTTGAATTTTTAGTTTATCAATTTTTATTGATTGTTTCAGAGGAACAACTTCTGGCTGTATGATTTTTCCCTGTTTTGTTCTATTGTGCTTTGTTTTCTATTTCATTGATTTATAGTTTCATTTTTATTATTGTTTTCCTTTTACTTACTTTGGGTTTTATTTGCTCTTCTTTTACTAGCTTCTTAAGATGGAAAATTAGATAATTAAAATTAGATTTTTCCACCCTCTTTTACTAATATAAGAATTTAAAGCTGTAACTTCCTTTCTAAGCACTACTTTAGCTACGTACTACAGATTGTAGTATATTGTGTTTTCATTTTTATTCAGTTAAAGATGTTTTCTAATTTCCTCTTTGGCCCATTGGTGATTTACAATTGTGCTGTTTAATTTCCAAATATTTGGGGAGTTTCCCAAATACATTTCTGTTTTGTATTTCTAATTTAATTCAATTGTGGTCAGAGAATGCACTCTGCACAACTTCCTTTGAAAGTTATGGAGACATGTTTTACGGCCTAAAGTGGTCTATTTTGGTAAATGTTCCATGTACACATCAAAAGAGTATCTATTCTGCTGATTTGGGGTATAAAAACCAAAAAGCCAGACTCATTGCTGTCGAGTCGATTCTGACTCACAGCGACTTTATAGGACAGGGTAGAACTGTCCTCTAGGGTTTCTAGGGAGCAGCTGATGGATTTGAACTGCTGACCTTTTGGTGAGCAGCTGAGCTCATAACCACTGCACCACCAGGGCTCTGATTTGGGGTATAGTGATTTATAAATATCAATTAGGTTAAGTTTATTAATAGTGTTGTTCAAGTCTTCTGTACCTTTACCATTCTTCTGTGTATGGTTTTATTGATTACTGAGAAATTTTCTGTTAAAATATGCAATTATAAATTGTGGATTTGTCTGTTTTTCCTTTCAATTGTATCAGTTGTTGCTTCACATATGTGGAAGCTTTCCAGTGTAATTACAGTTTTAATATCTTCTTAAATTATAGTGTGTGAGGTTTAGAATTTAAGAAATATATTTAATAACTACTATTTATATTTCCTTTACTCTAAATTCTTTATTTTTCTTGTCCATTTTTTTTTCTGTTTGTTGATATTTTATATATGAACATTAGAACTTGGCCTGTGATGTTTGTTGCAAACTTTACTTTTTTATGCTTTTGGTAAGCAGAAAATTTTTTTATTTTTATGTAGTTGAATTTTTCGGTCTTTGTGAAAAACGACTCCTGGACTAGGAGTCAGAACTAAGAAAGTCTTCCCCCGCTTTGATATTTCAAAAATATATTTTGTTTCCTTTTAATATTTTTGTTTCAGTTTTTTTTTGCACTTATGTTTTGGATTCACTGAGAGTTTATGATATAAGATATAGTTCCAAGGTTGTATTTTTAAATATATTACCCAGTGTTTTCAGTGCCATCTTTTCCCTACCAATTGAAATGACACCTTTATCATATAACAAATTCTTGCATGTGCTTAAAACCCTTTCTATCATTCCTTCTCCCTCCCTCTCTCCCATTCTCTTTCTTTCTTTTCTCTCTCTCTCTATGTATAAAACCAACCAGACCTACTGCCATCAAGTCAGTTCCCACTCATAGCGACCCTATAGGATAGAGTAGAACTGCCCTGTTACAAGTTTTCCAAGGCTGTAAATCTTTACTGAAGCATCTTTCTCCTGCAGAGTTGCCGGTGGTTTCGAATTGCCCACCTTTCGGTTAGCAGCTGACCGCTTTAACCACTGTGCCACCAGGGTTCCATAGATACGTATAACCCATTAAAAACCCATTGCTGTCAAGTCAATTATGACTCATAGCAACCTTATAGGACAGAGTAGAACTACCCCATAGGGTTTCCAAGGAGTGGCTGGTGGATTCGAACTGCCGACCTTTTGGTTAGCAGCCAAACACTTAACCACTGCCCCAACAGAGCCCCATAGATATGTATAGATATGTAGATATATCTTGCTGGTTCTGTTTCTCTAGAGAATCCTAAGATAATATGTAAATAATTTAACCTTCTCCTTTATAATTTATATAGTTTATGTATCTTTTTCTTCTCTAAATGCCTTGGCCAATATGTCCAGAAAAATGTTGAATAGTGATGATGATAATCGACATCCTTGTCTTGTTTCTGACTTTAATCAGATGCTCGTGTTTTCCTCGAAAAGCATGATACTACCTTTGAGAATGGGATGCATATATTTTATTATGTTAGAGAAGTGTCTATATGGTCTTTTTAATTACCTCATATGTGTGGACAATGAAAAAGGAAGACAGAATTAAAATTGTGATGTTGAGGAAGAATAATGAATATGCCACAGACTGCCAGAGAACAAACAAATAAGTCTTAAAAGAAGTACAACCAGAATGCTCCTTAGAAGTGAAGATAGAAAGAGTTTGCTTCACTTACTTTGGACACGTCATCAGGAAAGACCAATCACTAGAATAGGACATCAGTAAAGTAGAGGGCCAGCGAAAATGAGAGAAACCTTAAATGAGATGAATTGACACAATAGCCAAAATGAACTCAAACATTCCAATGATCATGAAAATGGCTCTGGACCGGGCAACGTTTCATTCCGTTTTATACACGGTCACCATGAGTCGAAGCCAACTATATGGCAACTAACAACAACAACAATAACATATGTTCCTATTTTGTTAAAATCTTAATTTTGTTAAGAGCCAATGTTGAAGGAGGTCTTTTCAGCATTTTTGGGTAATGAAGCTTAGATCAAGTAATAAGAAACAAAATGGAAAATATTAATATATTTGACAATATTAAATTAAAACTTCTTGTTCTTCATAAACAGAATGAAAAAAACAAATCACAAACCGGGAGAAAATGTTTGAAATGGAATTGTACATAGAATATATAAAGTACTCCTACAAATTAATATTTTTCCATATAAGCTTTGCAAATTAATAAAGAAGGGCTAATAACCCAACAGAAAAAAAGGCAAAAGACATAAACAGAAATGAATGTTAAATTTTATCAAATGCCTTTCCAACATATTTGGAGATGATCCTTCCTAGATTTCCTAACACTATACTTTTTTTTTTTTTTATTACATTTCTGGAATGATCCTCATTGGTTCATTTAATCCGTGTCGGCATTGTTTACTTATATTTTTATTAGGCATTTTGCATTGATATGCTTGAGATGTCTATCTGTGGTTTTGTATTTTTTGGTGTGCTGTCTTTTTAAGTTTTAGGGATTAATGAAATGTTTCATTTATATATGCCCTTTTCAATTCTTAGGAATAGTTTAATAGCATAAGAAATTATTTGTCTTTAAAATTTTGGTAGCTTTTCCCTTATGAAACAATCTGGACAAGGTACTTTTATTGATGGTGGTTGTGTGTGTATAGTGATGGGAAGTGGTGTACATAGCTCTTTGACAACTGTTGTGGATTGGATTGTGTCCATCAAACAGATATGTTGAAGTTCCAATCCCTGGTGTTTGTGAATGTGACCTTGTTTGAAAATAGTCTTTGAAGATGTTATCAGTTAACATGCAGTCATACAGAGTAGGGTGGGTCCTAATCCAATTTAAGTGGTGCACTTATAAAAGAGGAGAAGAGACACAAAGACAGATGTACACGGAGGGAAGAATGCCACGTGACGACGAAGTTATGCTGCAGCTGCAAGGTAAGGAACACCTTGGGTTACCACCACGGGGAGAGACAAGAAAGGATCTTGTTCTAGAGCTTTTAGATAGAGCATGGCTCTGCCAAAACTTTGAATTTGGACTTTTAGTCTCAGAAGTGTAAGACAATACATTTCTGTCCTCTTAACAAACCAAGCCAAACCCATTGTCGTTGAGTCAACTTATAGCAACCTTGTAAGGACAGAGTAGAAAAGCCCCATAGGGTTTCCAAGGCTGTAAATTCTTACGGAAGCAGACTGCCACATCTTTCTCCTGTGGAGCAGTTGGTGGGTTGGAACCACTGACCTTGTAGGTTAAAGCCTATCACTTTAGCCACTGCACCATCGGAGCTTCTCTCTGTCATCTTAAGCCACACACTTTGTGGTTCTTTGTTACAGCATCCCCACGAAATTAATGTGGCAATTTTTTCTTTCTTTTATATTAATTTTTCTTTTGGCTTTCTCTCTCTTCTATAGGAATTTTTGTAACTCATATTTTCTAGAGAATTATTAAATGTCTACCTCTGCTTCTTTTTTATATTATGCCTTCACTATGAAAATGGCCTCCAAACTTGTTTCTCTCCTTCATTAGGGCACCACACCAACTCTTCCACACTGCTGCTAGAGTTATCTGTCTAAAATGTGGGCCTGGTCATTTCTTTCTCATGCCTAAACAAAAATCAAGGAAAATCTTCCAGTGATTCCTCATTGCTCATAGATAAATCAAGACAAATCTGAGTATTATGTGCTGTACTATTCTCATTTTCCACTCTTGCCTCCTGTACTCAAGTTGTTTACTTTGCCTAAAGTGATTTCCTCGTTGCCTTCTCTATTCCTTAGCTGGTGAACTTTTTTTTTCTTTGTTTCTTTTTATTGTACTTTAGGTGAAGGTTTACAGAACAAACAGTTTCTCATTACACATCAGTATGCATATTGTTTTATGACATTGGTTAACAAACCCAAAACATGTCAACACTCTCCGATCTCGACCTTGGAGGACCTTTTTTCTTTTTGGGTGAAAATATACATAGCCAGAGATACACCATTTCAAAAATTTCTACATGAATGATTCAGTGACATTGATTACATTCTTCCAGTTGTGCTGCTATTCTCACTATCCTTTTCCAAATTATTCTATCACCATTATCTTCAACTCGCTACCCCCTAGGCTTCCCATCAAACCTTTTGAGTTGCTGTTGTCAATTTGATCTCACATAGATAATTCTTTTTTTTTGTACTTTGGATGAAGGTCTACAGAACAGAATAGTTTCTCGTTAAACAATACACATATTGCCCTATGACAACAGTTAACAACCCCACCACATGTCAACACTGTCCTTTCTCAATCTTGGGTTCCCTATCACCATTAGCCGGTGAACTATTTTAAGGCTTAGATACATTATGAGCTCCTGAAGTTATAACTTAGGTTCTATTCATCTTCATATCTCTAGTGCCGAAGTCTAGTACATGCATGCTCATTAGATGTAATTGTTCAGTACATACTTGCTGAAACACATCAGCTTTATGTATTTGTTTTTATGTTAATTGGATATGTGTGTGGTTATTAAGGTAATCCTTTATAAGGTAAGTGAATCTGAAAGATGTTGGGAGGGGGAGGGGAAGCAGGTACTGACCTGGTTTATAGGTACAGGCAGGATCTGGCTTCCTAGTATTTCTGCCATTTGATCAAGGATGACAAGATTTCTCCTCCATCTAGCTACCAATTCCCCCAACACAGACACATAAGCACATGCACAATTACAAATTCACACACACCACGAGAGGCTAGGGTAGTAACTGAATTAATTTATTGCCTTGGGTCCACTTGAGTATCGGCCTGAAGTTGGTGATCCCAGGGAAAGACCAAATCTCAGGGAATTTTTCTAAGAACAGTCACCAGCCTTTTCCCCTGTGGATTTCTGAATCCAGAGATTGAGTGTATCCCTCAGTCTGTCCATCAGCATTGAATGAGCATATGAACTTAGGTTGCTAGGAGTCAGGCTAATGTTTCTGTTGGTAGCTTTCTTCCTCTAAGGATACGGATCTATGTTCTGAGTATAATTTAGAGAGTTCAAAACTAAGCGTCACATAGGAAACCAAATACTTCACTCTACTTCACAACAATGCCAGACTCTTCCAATATTGCCAGTCAGCTGCTAGGGTAAGTGTGGCTGGCTTTTTATTCCTATTGCTCAGAATTGCCAGGAATCTCTGCTTGCCTGGACAGTGATGCCAACTTAATGCTGATTTTTACATAATATTTGTTTATCTGAAGGAACAAAATAATAAAGAAACTTTGTTTGAAACAACATTTCAAATCAGACCATTTTAAACTAATGCTTATTTGGTTCTTTGTTTCAGAGATGAGGGGGGAAAAAAACGAGCCTCATAGATTTTCAAATTTTTATTTTCATCAAACTAAACTACCTCATCTTGAAAACTGTATTCGCATGTTTTCATACTCATTCTACTCAATGGTTCCCATTACAGTCTAGATGAATATGGTTGTGTTTTTTACAATTGCTTAAATCTAAAGTGACTATTAATGTGTACACTAGAACTTGGAAAACATTGTTTTCTGCAGCTTATATGTCTTTTATTGTATAGAGCAGGAAAAAAAAACACTACATACAATCTTATTCCCAATTGAAATCATATTTTGGCTTTTAAATTTTTATCGAAATACTTGAGGAAATTGTTCCTGTATGAGTTCCATGTCAGATAACAGAAAGAGTATCCGCGGTAACTCCCAGCATCTTTTGACGTTTTGTTCTCTTTTTTTCCCTTCACAGCCATCTCAATTCTTTTATTGCAGCTGCATAAATATATTTTACAGGTCTCACATTCCCCCAAAGTGATATTAGAATCCAGATAAAACCATACCAATACAATAGCAACAAGATTTTGAAAAGGAGTAATATATCAGTAGCAGTGCTAAAAATGTTTCTTTAGACTTTGAGTCCTAAGATTCTGTCTACATTGTTGTGATAAAGGAAATAGGGTAAAATAATGAATTGGACTTTCTTAGAGTGACGTGGCTGGCATTATGAATTCTTAACATTACACTTATAAGGCAGACTTTCAGGCGATGGGGGAGAAATCTTGCTTTGCTAATAGAGTGAGAAGGAGTTCTGGTGGACGTATGACGGAGAGCCAGAAAGGGACAGGTACCAGAGGGAGGGTTAGAATAAATCCAGGGGCTGGCTAGGAGGGCAGAGGGAAAAGAAACAAAATGAGACTGGAAGAAAAAAGAGTTGGGGGATGGGACACAGCTCCCAGGGAAGCAGCCCCAACTATAAATCTGCTCAGCAAGTTTTCACACAGACCTTGCTACAGGTCCCTGGGTTCGGTTCTTGACTTGGCCATTTACTAGCACTTTTGCCTTGAGAAAGTTACTTTACTTTTCTGAGTTATTCTTTCCATTGCTGAAAATGAGAAAAAGAATGCCCATTTCCTGGGGTTTTTACAAAGATTAGAAGAGATAATCACAGTTAATATATTCAAAGTTTTCAGTCTTCATCACTTGACAAATGTTAATTTTCTTTCCCATCTCTGAGTTCCTTTCTTATCTTCACCAAAGCCTGGGATTAATGGAGAAAGTTCTCCAGATACAGAATTGGATTGTTTTCCCATCTGCTTTTTAAATATGGTCCCTCCAATGGCCTTCATTCCAGTAGAAACCAAACTGTGTTGATACATACCCAGGAAATACATGCATAAATGTTCAGAAGGTTCTTGGTACTGTTCCCAGAACACGGTTGCGTTCAGTAGATGGAAGCTGTTGTTAATTCACAGGTGCTCAGTCCCACTGACTTGAAGAGATGCACTTGAACTGACTTCATTTTCATATAGATCACTTAGGTAGATAGGCACTTCCTTAGTCCCCACCATCACCCTAGACTTTCTTGCTAGTACCCTCTTACTTCCATTCCCAGTATAAGGCCAAGCTACTTCTTTTAGCTCTTGGTAAATGGATTTTCCTTGATTTTTAACCTCCTCTTCATTAGGCCAAGTCTGACTCATCCTTAAATCTCAGACTACCTGTTACTAATCAGGAAAAACTTCCCAATCCCCTTGGACTTGGTTAGACCTGCTGTTATATGCTGTCTTACCACTCTGTACTTCTCTTTCATGGTACTTATTATGATTACAAGTATAATAATTATTTGTGTATATAGTGAACTCCATATCTCGTTCACTGCTCGATTTCCAGCACCTAGTACAGTTCTTGGACCATGAGAGGAGACCGATAAATATTCATTGATTGATTGACTGGTCTCGAAAATGGTTGTTTAAGGCAGGTTTTGGTGACTCACTTTAGTTTAAAATTTGGCTTTAAGTTAAAGACTTGGCTTTAGTTACAACTCCAAAGCTTTCTGGGCACTCCCCCATGTGCAGTGCTGCTGTGATAAACCTGTCCCATGGGCGGCAGTTGGGGGGCAACCAATTTCTTATTTTAATTATATATGGGAAACAAATTAGGGTGAGTGCCTCCCTTATACTTTTACATCCCTAAATCAGGACAATATCTGGTACCCGCTTAAAACAGTATCAAGTTCATAGAAGAACAATTCTAATTCTAAAAGAGCTAGGTTTTATCCAATTGTCACGGATTGAATTGTGTCCCCCCAAAACATGTGTCAACTTGGCTAGGCCATGATTCTCAGTATTGTGTGGTTGTCCTCCATTTTTTGATCTGATGTAATTATCCTCCATTTTGTAATTGTTGTAAATTCTAACCTCTATTTGTTAATGAGACAAGATCAGTGTAGGGTGTATCTTGAGTCACAGCCTTACAAGAAGTGTGACTCAAGTCACGTGCTTACTCAAGCCACACCTTTTCTGGAGTCACACATTTTATCTTACAAGAGATAAAAAGAGAGAGAAGCGGGCAGAGAGAGGAGGGACCTCATTTCTATTAAGGAAGAAGACCCAGGGTCCTTGTGCTGAGAACCTTTTAGACCCAGCGGAAGATTGATTCCAGGTCACATGGAGATATCCAAGGAACAAGGAAACAAGCTAAAGAGACAAGGACCTCTCCCCAGAGCTGACAGAGAAAGCCTTCCCCTACAGCCGGCACCCTGAATGCAGACTTCTAGCATCCTAAACTGTGAGAAAATAAATTTCTGTTTGTTAAAGCCATCCATTTGTGGTATTTCTGTTATAGCAGCACTAGATAACTAAGACACAAATCAGCTAACTTTATTGAGTCATTGCTATTTCCAAAGTGCTGCTTAAGGCCAGTGGTTCTCAAACTTTAATGCACATCAGAATCATCTGCAGGGCTTGTTAAAACTGAGATTCCTTATTGTTGGGGGCTTCAATACTTCATTCTCAGCAACTAATGGAACTACTAGACAGAAAATTAGCAAGGATTTAGAACTGAATAATATCAAACAATAGGACCTAATTGAATATAGAATACATTATAGAATACGCCATCCAACAAAAGCAAAAAACACATTCTTTTGAAGTACTCATAGAACAGTCATCGAAATAGACCATAGTTTGTGTCATAAGACAAACCATCACAAATTTAAATTGAAATCACAGAGTATGCTCCCTGACTGAAATGGAATCAAACTAGAAGTCAATAACAGACAGCAGGAAATCTCCAAACACTTAGAAATTAAGTCACACGCTTCTAAATAACCTACAGGTCAAAGAGGCAACCAACCTCAAAGGAAATAAAAATTACATAGAACTGAATGAAAATGAAAGCATAACATATCAAAATTTGTGGGATGCATTTCAAGCAGTTCTGAAAAGTTTACATGCTTATATTAGAAGTTTTCAAGTCAGTAGTCTAAGTTCCTACCTCAAGAAATTAGAAAAATAAGAGCAAAATAAACCCAAAGCAAGTAGAAAGAAGGAAATAATTAAGGTAACAGAGTCAATGAAATTGAAAATTACAAAACAAAACAAAAACAAAACAAAACAAAACAAAACAAAAAACACTAGAGAAATTTAAAGGTCCCTGGGTAGCACAATCGATCTGTGCTCTCCTATTAACCTAAAGGTTGCAGTTTGAACCTACCCAGCAGTGCCACACTGAAGAAAAACCTGGTTATCTGTTCCATAAAGATTACAGCCAAGAAAACCCTATGGGGCAGTTCTACTATATAACATATGGGGTCTCCATGAGTTGGAATCTACTTGATGGCAATGGATTTTTTTTTTTTTTTGCTTTATAGAAAGTTAATGAAATAAAAAACTGGTTCTTTGAAAAATCAGTAAAATTAATAAACTTTTAGTAAGCCTGACAAAGATAAAAAGAGAGAAGACACGAATCACAAATATCTGTAATGACCGGGGTTATCACTCAGATCCTGTAGCTATTAAAAGGATAATAAGAAAATACTACAAACTACTTTACACACATGAATATGTCAACTTAGAAGAAATGGACCAATTTCTTGAAAATCACAGTGTACCCAAAGTCAGCCAAGATGAAATAGATAACCGGAGTAGTCCCATAATAATTAAAGAAATTGAATTTGTGACTAAAAATCTCTCAAAAATAGATCTCCAGGTCCAGATGCTTTTATTAGATAATTTTGACAAACATTCAAAAAGAAATACCACCTATTTTAAATACTATCTCAAAAAATGGAAGAGGCAACACTTCCTAACTAATTTTATGGGTCAGTATTACCTCATAAATGTCCCTGAAAGAAAACTACAGACCAATATCTTTCATGAACTTAAATGCAAAAACTTCAACAAAATTTTAGCAAATCAAATCCAACAATATATGAAAAAAATAATTACCTATCCAAGTGGGATTTATTCCAGGTATGCAAGGTTAATTCAACATCTGAAAATCAATCAGTGTCATCCACTATATCATCAGGATAAAGAAGAAAAATCACTTGATCTTATTAATTGACACAAAAAAAATTTGGCAAAATTCAACCCTCATTCATAATAAAGACTCTCAGTTTGCAAGGAAAAGAGAAGAACTTTCTCAGACTCATAAAGAGCATCTAAAAAATCTTGCAGATAACATATTTAAATGGTGACAGACCAAATGCTTTCCCTTTAAGATCAGGAACAAGGCAAGGATGTATGCTCTTACTACTCTTATTCAACACAGTGCTGAAAATCCTAGCCAGTCAGTGCAGTAAAGTAAGGAAAAGAAATAAAAGGTATACAGGTTGGAAAAGAAGAAATGAAACTGTTTCTATATGTACAGGAAATAATTGTCTATGTAGAAAATCCCAAAGAATCTACAACAAAACAAAACAAAAAACTCAAACAAAACTAGAACTAATTAAGTGAGCTCAGTAGAGTCTCAGAATACAAGACCACATAGAAAATTTAATTGCTTTTTTGGAAACTGATGACAAGTTGAAATGAAAATAAAAAATATAATACCATTTACAATTGCTCCAAAACAAATGAAATAGCTAGGAATAAATCTAACAAAACTTGTGCAGGATTGTAATGATGAATATTACAAAATGCTGATGAAAGAATTTTAAGACCTAAATATTTGGTAAGACGTGTTATGTTTATGGATTGGAAGACAACATAATAAAGACATCAGCTCTCCCTAAATTGATCTATAGATTTAACATAATTCCTCTCAAAACATCAGCAAGGTTTTTTGTAGACAAAGGCAGGCTTATTCTAAAATTTATATGGCAGGAGAAAGACTCTAGAATAGCCAAAATGATTTTGAAAAAGAAGAGTAAGGTGGAGGGAATTACTCTCCCTGATGTTAAGGCTACAATGTAACTATAGTAATTAAATAGTGTGGTACTAGCAGAGGGATAGACACATAGATCAATGGAACAGAATAGAACACAGAAATAGACCCACACAATTATGCCCAATTAAATTTTGACAAAGGAGCAAAAGCAATCAAATCAATGGAGGAGTGATAACTCTTTCAATAAATGGTTCTGGAGAAACTGGATATCCGTAGGCCAAAAAAAAAAGAACCTCAACTTTAACCTCACTCTATATCCAAAAATCAACTTGAAATGGATCACAGACTTAAATATAAAACATAAAACTATAAAACTTCTAGAAAAAATAGGAGAAATCTTTGGGGCTTAGGGCTAGGCAGAGTCTTTAGACTTGATACCAAAAGCATGATCCATAAAAGAAAACTTGATAAATTGAACCTCATCAAAAGTAAAGATGTTTGCCCTGATTAAGACCTTGCTAAGAGGGTAGCAAGATAAGATTATAGACAGGGAAAGATACTTGCAAACTACATATCCAACAATGAAGTTGTAGCTGGCATATATAAAGAATTCCTAAAACTCAACAGTGAAAAATCAAATAATCCAATTAGAAAATGGGCAAATAACACACACAGACATTTCATCAAAGAGGATATGCAAAAAAAAACCCACCAAAAACCAAACCTGTTGCTATCGAGTCAATTCCAACACATAGCAACCCTATAGGACAGAGTAAAACTGCTCCACAGGGTTTTCAAGGAGCAGCTGGTGGATTCCAACTGCCAACCTTTGGTTAGCAGCAAAGCTTTTAACCACTGTGCCATTAGGGCTCCATCAAAGAAGATATACAGATGGCAAAGAAGCACGTGAAAAGATGCTCAACATTATTAGCCGTTAAAGGAATGCAAGTTAAAACCACAATGAGTTATCTGTACACATCTATCATGATGGCTAAAAGCTAAAAGAACAAAAAAACAGAAAAGATTGGTGAGGATGTGGAGAAATTAAATAATTCATGTATTACTAGTATGACAAACTGACAGATGTGTGGGGAAAATGGGACAGCCACTCTGAAAAACAGTTTGGCAGTTCCTTTTAAAAGTAAAAACAAACATTTGACCTGGAAACTGGACTCTTAGCATAGACCCCAAAATGAACACTTACTTGCCTGCAGAAACTTGTACATGAATGTTCATAGAAAATTTATTTGTAATAGTCTCAAGTTAGAAACTATCCAAACTATCCTTCAACAGGTGACTGTTTAAACAACCTGTGGTACATCCATACTATGGAATACTTCTGAGCAAAAGAAGGAAAGGATGATCGATATGTGCAACAACTTGGGTGAACCTCAGAGAAATTATGCTGAATGAAGAAAGGCAATCTTGAAAGATTATATACTACATGATTCCATGTACATAACACTTGTGAAATAACATAATTATAGAGATGGAGAATATATTAGTAGTCTCTAGGGGCTCAGAATGGGAGGGAGGGACTAGGTGTAGCTATACAGGGTGTCTTAGTTATCTAGTGCTACTATAACAGAGATATCACAAGTGGATGGCTTTAACAAAGAGAAATGTATTCTCCCACAATTTAGGAAGCTAGAAGTCCAAATTCAGAGTGCCAGCTCCAGGGGAAGGCTTTCTCTTTGTCAGCTCTGGGTGAAGGTCCTCGCCATCAATCTACTCCAGTCGAGGAGCTTCTCAGCACAGGAACCCCGAGTGCAAAGGATGTGCTATTCTCTTGGCTCTTGTTTCTTGATGGTATGAGGTCCCCATATCTCTCTGCTCGCTTCTGTCTTTTATATCTCAAAAGAAATTGGCTTAAGACACAGCCTAATCTTGTATATTGAGTCCTGCCTCATTAACATAACTGCCTCTAATCCTGCCTCATTAATATCATAGAGGCAGATTTTATAACACATTAAAAAAAAACCACATCAGATGACAAAATTGTGGACAATCACACAATACTGGGAATCATGGCCTAGCCAAGATGACACATGTTTTGGGGGGACACAATTCAATTCATGACACAGGGATAGCACAAAAAGGTCTTGTGGTGATGATACAATTAATTATCTTGATTGTGGTAGTGGTTACATGAAACTACACATATAAAATTACATAGAGCTACACACATGCACACTGACACACAAATGAGTGCATGTATAAGCGGTGACATCTGATAAACTCTATGGATTGTACCAATATCAATTTCCTGGTTTTGAAATAGTTTCCATAGTTGTACAAGATGTTAACCTTGAGGCAGACGGGGTGAAGGGTCCATGAGACAGCCTTCTACATTTGTTTGTACCTTCTTCTGAATCTATAATTATTTCAAAATAAAAAGTAAAAAAACAAAAACAAAGAAACAAAAAAACTTGATTGCTGAGCCCCACCTCCACAGTTTTTGATTCAGTAGATTTGGAGTGACATCTGAAAATTTACATTTCTAATAAGTTCCTAGGTGATGCTGATGCTGCTGGTCTAGAGATCATGCTTTGAGAACCACTATTCTAGGCACTGTGGGAAATGTGAAGACAAAAAGCAAGAGTTTCTGTGATACGTCTATACGGTAGTGAGAATAAACCAAGTGAAAAAATAACTACAATACAAGTAGGTGTAATACAGATGCTGTAAAAGAGACAGTTCTAGGAAGGTTCCAAAGAGGAACCAACTGAAAACAAGGGATCAAGGAAGATCTAAGAGGTGGTATTTGAGATGAGTATGAAAGGATGCGGAGAGTTGTACAGGTGCATAAGTTTGGGGAGGTTATTTTAGGTACAGGACACCAGGGCCTTGAACCAGTTCAAACCAGTTCATTCGTGGCTGATGAAATAAAACTAAAACAGATTCAAATTTTTAAAATTTAGATGACCCAGAACCATAACTGGAACAGGAAAAATCTGATGGGCAAGAGATTTGGTTGCTATGCAACACATATGCTGCCGTTGTTTTCTAAGAGGGAGATTAAGTTTCTAGCAGGCCTTTAACCTGTAATTTTTCCCATTCCAGTTACAGTTTCAGTTCACTCAAATAAAAAAAAAAAAAAATTATGTCTGTTCCAGTGTCACTTCCTCCCCCATGATTGAACTGGGAAGAACTGGTTTGAAGCCCTGGAGGCAACTGCTTGACCAAAGGCAATGGGGAGAGAAAAAAACATTTGGATTATTTGGGAACAAAGTTTGATAGAATTTAAATGAAGTATAGGAAATGTGTAGGGAGTAATGAGCAATCAAATGAAAGAGTTAGGATGTAATCCATACTATAGAGGACCTTGCATGAGAGATTGACAAATTAAAAGGAATGGAGATCAACTGAAGCTTTCTGAAATTGTAACTGGAATTATGCTCTAAGGTTTCAGGCAGTTTTATTAATAAATACTGTGTAGCTCATTAAAAATACAAGATTTTGAACCCTACTTGTTATGTTCAGAGTTAAGCATGGTGTGGTGATCAAGAGGCTTTGGTGTGCCATAAACATGGGTTCAAATTTATAACCAACTAGCTGTAGACTCTCGGGCATAACTCCTAACTTCCCTGACATCATTAGTCTCATCATACTTATTCTTTCATAAAATGGGGGAAACAATACCTATATTGAGAGTGATTGTTAGACTTACATAAATAATGATCATAAACTGCTTATTACCATCCTTCCATAAATGATACCTATTGTTATTATTGTAGTTATTAGGAATCTAACACAGTTATTCAGTCTGAAGCATATTATACAGATATTTTGCCTTAGTTGGCATGATAATATACATCTTCCCTAAAATAGTTGAGACAAATATACAGAGTTCATGTTTGAAATTTCCATATATATTTATTTCATTAAAATGGCCCAAGATCTTTTTCTGTGACTATTTTATTGTGTTTTAGGTGAAAGTTTACACAGCTAATTAGATTCCCATTAAATAATCCATACACAAATTGTTCTGTCATGTTGGTTACTATCCCCCCAATGTGTCAGCACTCTCACCATATCCACCCCACCTGTCCCATTTCCATCCATCCAGTTTCTCTGCCCACCTTGCCTTCTCGTCTTTGCTTTTGGGTAAATGTTGACTTTTTGGTCTTGTATAGTTGATTGTTTAAAGAAGCACATTCCTCATGAGTGTTATTGTTTAATTTTTAGGCCAATCTATTATTTGGCTGAAAGGTGACCTTCGAAAGTGGCTTCAGTTCCAGCTTAAAAGAGTATCTTAGGTTGATAGTCTCAGGGGTCCTCTACTCTCTATCAGTCCAGTAAGTCTGTTTTATTTTATTTTTATGATTTTGAGTTTAAAAAAATTTTTTTTTATTGTACTTTAGGTGAAGGTTTACAGAATAGTTTCTCGTTACAAAGTCAGTACGCATACTGTTTTATGACACTGGTTAACAAACCCACAACATGTCAACACTCTCCCTTCTCGACCTTGGAGGACCTTTTTTCATTTTTGGTGAAAATACGCATAGCCAAAGATACACCATTTCAAAAATTTCTACATGTACAATTCAGTGACATTGATTACGTTCTTCCAGGTGTGCTGCTATTCTCATTATCCTTTTCCAAATTATTCCATCACCATTATCTTCAATTCACTGTGCCCTAGGCTTCCCATCAAATCTTTTGAGTTGCTGTTGTCAGTGTGATCTGACATAGATAATTCTTTTTTTTTTTTGTACTTTAGATGAAGGTTTACAGAACAGAATAGTTTCTAATTAAACAGTACACATATTGCCCTATGACAATGTTTAACAACCCCAGGACATGTCAACACTGTCTCTTCTCAACCTTGGGTTCCCTATCACCAGCTTTCCTGTCCCCTCCTGCCTTCTAGTCCTTGTCCCTGGACTGCTGTGCCTCATTAGTCCCATTTTGTTTTCTGGGGCTGTCCAATCCTCGGCTGAACGGTGAACCTCGGGAGTGACTTCACCACTGAGCTGAAAGGGTGTCTAGGGGCCATACTCTCGGGGTTTCTCCAATCTCTTCAGGCCAGTAAATCTGGTCTTTTTTTGTGTGTGTTAGAATTTTATTCTACATCTTTCTCCAGCTCTGTCCAGGACCCTCTATTGTGATCCCGGTCAGAGCAGTCAGTGGTGGTAGCCGGGCACCATGTACTTCTTCTGGTGTCAGGGTAGAAGAGGCTATGGTTCACGTGGGCCATTAATCCTGTGGACTAATTTCTTCCTTGAGTCTTTGGTTTCCTTCACTTCCGTTTGCTCCAGATGGGAAGAGACCAATAGTTGTATCTTAGACGGCCACTCACAAGCTTTTAAGACCCCAGACGCTACTCATCAAACTAGGATGCAGAACATTATCTTTATGAATTAAGTTATGCCAATTGACTATGTTGTCCCATGAGACTATGGTCTCAAGCCTTTTAACCCAGTAAATTACTCCCCTGAGGTGTTTGGATATGTCCAGGAAGTACCCCTAACTGTGTCCCCATGTGCTTTATTTTATATATGAATGTATATGCAGCACATACAAACATGTATATACATATGCCCACAAATATACCCATATATGCATGCACATGTACTCCCATATGCCTTCCAACACCCATATAGCATATGTGTCTACATATGTAACTACTCACATATGTTTCTGCTTGTTAGTACTATTGTTGCAAAATTGTATGTGTTACGGCATTTAACATAGCTGTCCTTTATTCCTCCATACTTCTTAGTGTCTTCATTTATCTTGGTCAAGTTGTGCTGACTTCCTCCATATTGTGTATTGCCCTTCCCATCACCAGAATTAATACGTGTCTACTATCTAGTAAATGACCCCTCATCCCTCCCCTTCCATCTCTGGTAACCATCAAAGAACATTGCTTTCTGTGTGTATACCTATTCATGACTTTTTATAAAAGTTGTATCATGCGGTATTTGTCCTTTTGTGATTGACTTTTTTCACTCAGCATAATGCCCTCCAGATTCATCCACGTTATGTTTCGTGGACTCATCATTCTTCTTTTTTTTTAATCTATGAAGACTGATCATTTTTATCGGTTGTCCAAATACTTCATCTTTTCTCTTTCTCCAATATTATTACTTTTTTTTAAATTGTACTTTAGATGAAGGTTTACAGAACAGAATAGTTTCTCATTAAACAGTTAGTACACATATTGCCCTATGGCAATGGTTAACAACCCCACAACATGTCAACACTGTCCCTTCTCAATCTTGGGTTCCCTATTACCAGCTTTCCTGTCCCCTCCTACCTTCTAGTCCTTGTCCCTGGGCTGTTGTGCCCCATTAGTCTCGTTTTGTTTTATGGGGCTGTCTAATCTTTGGCTGAAGGGTGAATCTCGTGAGTGACTTCATTACTGAGCTAAGAGGGTGTCCGGGGGCCATACTCTTGGGGTTTCTCCAGTCTCTGTCAGGCCAGTAAGTCTGGTCTTTTTTTGTGAGTTAGAATTTTGTTCTACATTTTTCTCCAGCTCTGTCCGGGACCCTCTGTTGTGATCCCTGTCAGAGCAGTCAGTGGTGGTAGCTGGGCACCGTCTAGTTGTGCTGGACTCAGTCTGGTGGAGGCTCCCGTAGTTGTGGTCCATTAGTCCTTCGGACTAATCTTTCCCTTGTATCTTGTTTTCTTCATTCTCCCTTGCTCCCGAAGGGATAAGACCAGTGAAGTATCTTAGAAGGCCGCTCACAGGCTTTTAAGACCCCAGATCTACTCACCAAAGTAGAATGTAGAACGTTTTCTTTATAAACTGTGTTATGCGAATTGAGCTAGATGTTCCCCAAGACCGTGGTCCCCGCAGCCCTCTGCCCAGCAATTTGGTCCCTCAGGGATTTTGGATGTGTCTATGGAGCTTCCATGACCTTGCCTTGTACAAGCTGTGCTGGCTTCCCCAGTATTGTGTACTGTCTTACCCTTCACCAAAGTTACCACTTATCTATTGTCAATTTAGTTCCACCCCCATCCCTTGTAACCAACAAAGATTGTTTCTTTTTGTGTGTAAACCTTTTTATGAGTTTTTAAAGTAGTGGTTTCATACAATATTTGTTCTTTTGTGATTGGCTTATTTCACTCAGCATAATGTCCTCCAGTTTCATTCATATTATGAGATGCTTCACAGATTCATCATTGTTCTTTATTCTTGCATAATACTCCATTGTGTGTATGTACCATAGTTTGTTTATCCATTTATCTGTTGATGGGCGCTTAGGTTGTTTCCATCTTTTTGCTGTTGTGAATGATGCTGCAATGAACATGGGTGTGCATATGTCTATTCATGTCACTGCTCTTATATCTCTAGGATACAAAACCAGGAGTGGGATTGCTGGATCATAAGGTTATTTCTATTTCTAGCTTTTTGAGGAAGCATCATACCATTTTCCATAGTGTTTGTACCATTTTACAATCCCACCAGCAGTCTATAAGAGTTCCAATCTCCCCAAAAACCTCACCAGCATTTGTTGTTTTCTGTTTTTCTGATCAGTGCCATTTTTGCAGGGGTGAGATGGTATCTCATTGCAGTTTTGATTTGCACCTCTCCAATGGCTAATGATGGCAAGCATCTCTTCATGTGTTTGTTAGCCGCCTAAAAGTCCTCTTTAGTGAAGTGTCTCTTCATGTCCTTTGCCAATTTTTTTTTACTAGATTGTCTTTTTATTGTTGAGTTGTTGAAGTTTTCTATATTTTTAGAGATTTAATCCTTGTCATATATGTTGTTACCAAAAATTTTTTTTTCAGTCTGTAGGTTCTCTTTTTACTCTTTTGGTAAAATCTTTTGAAGAGCATAATTATGTAATTTTTAGGTGGTCCCAGTTATCTAGTTTATCTTCTGTTGTTCATACCTTTTTTGCTGTGTCTGATAGTGTACTTATGCCAAAAATTAGGACCCCTATTTTTGTCTCTATGTTATATTCTTTATAGTTTTAGCTTTAACATTTAGGTCTTTGATCCATTTTTAGTTACTTTTTTCTGTGGTGTGAGGTGTGGCTCCGTTTCATTTTTCTGGATATGGATATCCAGCTTTGTCAGCACCATTTGTTAAAAAAGACTGTCTCTTCCCCATCGAATGGACTTTGATCCTTTGTCGAAGATCAGCTGTCCATAGATGGATGGATTTACTTCTTGGTTCTCAATTCTATTCTATTAATCTCTGTTTGTCATTGTACCAGTACCAGGCTGTTTTGGTTACTGTGGCTATATAATAAGCTCTGACATCGAGAAGTGTGAGGCCTCCTACTATGTTCTTCTTCTTCAGTATTGCTCTAGCTATTCGAGGACTCTTTTCTTTCCATGTAAAGTTGGAGATTAGTTTTTCCTTTTTGTTAAAGAACATTGTTGGAATTTGGATTGGGATTGCATTACATTTATAGATTGCTTCGGGTAGTATTGACATTTTCACAATGTTAAGTCTTCTAATCCATGGAATGTTTTTCAATTTATGTAGGTCTCTTTTGTTTTCTTGCAGTAGTGTTTTGTAGTTTTCCTCGTATAAATCTTTTACATCCCTGGTTAGATTTATTCCTAGGTATTTTGTCGTTTCGGGAACTGTTACAAATGGTACTGTTTCCTTGATTATCTTTATGGAGTTCTCTTTGTTAGAGTAGAGGAACCCAACTGATTTTTTTTTTTTTAATATTTTATTGTACTTCAGGTGAAGGTTTACAGAACAAATAGTTTCTCATGAAACAGTAGTACACATGTTGTTTTATGACATTGGTTAACAACCCCAC
>NW_004443995.1:7342581-7358321 GCF_000243295.1 Trichechus manatus latirostris
AAAGGAAAAGAAAACACAAACAATTCAAAACGAAGAAAAGCCCCGGGATCCCACCAGCGCGGTAGCCCAGACCGGGAAGCAGCTCCACACTCGAATGGAGCTCCACAGCCCCTCAGGAAAAAGCAAAGATGGCGCATGGATCCAGGCACTCGAGCGAAAGGAGGGGGAGGCGGCGAGAGGCAAGCAAGAAATCCAAAGAAGCAGAAAAAAGAAAAAAAAAAAAGCAACACCAGCAGCCAACAAATGGCACTCGGAAAGCCAGCCAGTGCGGGCTGGTGTTTTTGGACAAGGGACTGTGTCCATGGGAAGCAGAGGAGGTCGAGTGTGGGTGAAGAAGGGTGGAGAGTGGGAAAGCGTATATCACAAATTGCCGGCACTCTGAGCCCCTCAGGAAGAAGCAAAGATGGCGCACGGAGCCAGGCACTGCAGTGAAATGAGGGGGAGGTGGCGAGAGGCAAGTGAGAAATCAAAAGAAGGAGGAAAAAAAAAAAATGCAACACTAGCGGCCAACAAATGGCACCCAGAGAGCCGCCTGCTTGGGTGTGTGGAATCCAAGCAGCTGGCACCTCCCGGTCAGGAGACCGTGGCCACGGGAAGCAGAGGAACAAGCAAACAAAAACCCCAGGATCCCACCGGCGCGGCAGCCCAGACCGGGAAGCAGCTGCACACTTGAATAGAGCCCTGCAGCCTCTCAGGAAGAAGCAAAGATGGCGCTTGGAGCCAGACACTTGAGCAAAAAGGGGGGGGGGCGGCGAGAGGCAAGCAAGAAACCAAAAGAAGCAGGAAAAAAAAAAAGAAAAAAAAGCAACACCAGCAGCCAACAAATGGCACCCAGAGAGCCGCCTGCTTGGGCGTGCGGAATCCAAGCAGCCGGCGCCTCCCGGCCAAGTGACCGTGGCCGTGGGAAGCAGAGGAACAAACGAACAAAAGCCCCGGGATCCCACCAGCTCGGCAGCCCAGACCAGGAAGCAGCCGCACACTCGAATGAAGCCTCGCAGCCCCGCAGGAAGTAGCAAAGACGGCGCTCGGAGCCAGGCACTTGAGCAAAAGGAGGGGGAGGCGGCGAGAGGCAAGTGAGAAACCAAAAGAAGCAGAAAAAAAAAGCAACACTAGCAGCCAAC
This sequence comes from Trichechus manatus latirostris, assembly GCF_000243295.1. Classification (NCBI taxonomy): domain Eukaryota; kingdom Metazoa; phylum Chordata; class Mammalia; order Sirenia; family Trichechidae; genus Trichechus; species Trichechus manatus. Next base: position 7,343,703 of record NW_004443995.1, read on the forward strand.
AAATGGCACCCAGAGAGCCGCCCGCCTGGGTGCGCGGAATCCAAGCAGCCGGTGCCTCCCAGTCAAGAGACTGTGGCTGCGGGAAGCAGAGGAGCCCAAGCCGGGGCGAAGAGGGGTGGGGGGTGGGAAAGCGCACACCACAAATTACTGGCTGTTTTGTCTCCCACTGGACGCTCCGTGAGACTGCTTTCTTGTACCCCTGTTTGCTGGTTTCCGATAGGAGTCCAAGATGGTGGATCCGCGCTGCGTTAGCTGGTAGGGGACCTCTGCATGAATCTCTCCTCGCTCTCCGTTCTCTTGTCAGTATTCTCACTCCATTTGGTGCTCGGCTGAGTTCTTTATCTCTTCATTTGATGTTCTAGGGTTTTAGGATTGTTGCATTCTCTGTTTGGCTTAGTTTTTCAGATCTTTGCTGTGGAGGGACGGCGTGGTGCTTCTGCCTAGAGCGCCATCTTGCCGGAACCTCTCCCAACTGATTTTTGTATGTTAATCTTGTACCTTGCCACAGTAAATTTCTTGGGTATCTCTGGGATTTTCTGTGAATAGGATCATGTCATCTGTGAACAGGGATAATTTTACTACTTCCTTACCAATTTGGATACACTTTATTTTTTTTTCTTGCCTTATTGCTCTGGCTAGGACTTCCATTAAAATACTGAATAAGAATGATGATAATGGACATCATTGTCTTGTTCCCATTCTCAAAGGCAATGCTTTCAGTCTCTCTCCACTGAGAATAATGTTGGCTGTTGGTTTTGCACATATGCCCTGGATTATGCTGAGGAATTTACCTTCTATTTCTATCTTGCTGAGAGTTTTTATCAGGAAAGTGTGTTGGACTTTATCAAATGCCTTTTCTTTATTGATTAAGATGATCATGTGATTCTTTTCCTTTGTTTTATTTATGTGGTGAATTATGTTAATTGATTTTCTAATGTTGAACCACTCTTGCATCCCTGGTATGAATCCCCTGATCATGAAGCAGTATTTTTTTGATATACTGTTGTATTCTGTTTTCTCGAATTTTGTTGAGAATTTTTATATCTATATTCATGAGGGATATTGGTCTGTAATTTTCTTTTCTTTTTTTGGTATCTTTGCCTGGCTTTGGTATCAGGGTTATGCTGGCTTCCTTTTCTATGTGCTGGAATAGTTTGAGTAGAATTGGTGTCAACTATTCTCTGAATGTTTGGTAGAATTCTCCAGTGAAGAAAATGTTTCAAAGTCTTAACACAACATAATCTATGTTCAAATACCTTTATTATAATAGTAGACACAACATATATTTCATTTAATCCAAAAGTTAAAATTTGTTGTACTTAACACCCAGGTCATAATAATGACCCAAAGTTATATAGTAATCTTCTTCTAGTTCTTCAAGCAAAGAAATTTCTGCTGATATTCTTGCTTAATAAAATTTGCAAGTTTAATATGACTAGATAACAACATGATGAATGACTTCAAAACAGCAAAGAAAACTTTCTGAACTCATCTTTCCCCCATTAGCCTTCCTGTTCTTCATTACCTTGTAATTGCTTCTAAAGTAGTGGTTCTTAACCTCAGATGCACTTTGAAATCACTTTGGAAGTTAAAAAAAACCCTAATGCACAGGCTACATCCCTACTAATTATCAAAATCTTTGGGGGTGGGAACCAGATTTCAGGATAACAGGTGATTCCAATGCAACCAAGGATAAAAGCCAATGATTTAAAATTTAGTAGTATGACTTCCAGTTTAACAGTCATGTGAGAATGTAGAACAGATGGAGTAAAATTCTTAGGATAACAGTAAGCAGTTGATGATCTGTCTACCAATAATTGGACATTAATCAATCATAACCCAACCATATTTACTGAATGCTTATTACCTACAAGCCACTATACACAAAAAGTATAAGACAAACACACATCATTAAATTAATGTAGGCTAAACTTCACCATAGCAACAAGAAATGAAACATGCTAGAGTTAAATTGCAACAAAGTATAATACCAGAGATTAAAATGTCAAGGTTTTGAGGTGGACTGGTAGAGTAAATTAGTTTGTAGGCACTTTTTTCTTGGAAGTGTTTATCCACAGGCCTAAAATACAATAGAATGTACCAATTTTATATAATTTTAGGCCTTACTGAAGAAGATCAAAGACTATAGCCTTCAGTATGGATTACACTTCAACATAAAGAAAACAAAGATCCTCACAACTGGACCAATAAGCAACATCATGATAAACAGAGAAAATATTGAAGTCATCAAGGATTTCATTTTACTTGGATCCACAGTCAATGCCCATGGAAGCAGCAGTCAAGAAATCAAAATCAAACAATGTATTGTATTGGTCAAATCTGCTGCAAGAGACCTCTTTAAAGTTTTAAAAAGCAAAGATGTCACTTTGAGGACTAAGATATGCCTGACCCAAGCCATGGTATTTTCAATAGCCTCATATGCATGTGAAAGCTGGACAATGAATAAGGAAGATCGAAGAAGAATTAATGCCTTTAACTATGGGGTTGGTGAAGAATATTGAATATACCATGGACTGTCAGAAGAATGAACAAGTCTGCCTTGGAAGAAGTACAGCCAGAATGCTCCTTAGAAGCAAGGATGGCGAGATTTGTCTCACGTACTTTGGACAGGTTATCAGGAGGGACCAGTTCCTGGAGAAGGCCATCATGCTTGGTAAAGTAGAGGGTCAGCGAGAAAGAGGAAGAACCTCAATTAGACGGATTGACACAGTGGCTGCAATGATGGCCTCAAGCATAACGATTGTGAGGATGGTACAGGACCAGGCAGCATTTTGTTCTCTTGTAAGTAGGGTTGCTATGAGTTGGAACCGACTCGACAGCACCTAACACTATGCTCATTTCCACCGATGGCATTTACTTACGCTTCTCTCCACACCTGAAATGCCCTCCCTTCTCTGCTCTGCTACCAAGACACTTAGGCTTAACAAGACCCTGACTTTTCCTCTGCACTCGTCATCACACAGGTCACCAGTTAAGAGTTCTTGAATTCTTTCATGCAGTTCATGCTTGTCTTGAGTTCTGTGTGCACTCTAAGCTTTGGTATCTTCCATAGTCCTTCAATCTGCTGGACTTGGGATAGCACACACACACACACACACACACACACAAACCAAATCCCCCCAAAAAAGAAATTCATTGCCCTTGAGTCGATTCTGACTCATGGTGACCCCAAGTGTTACAGAATAGAACTGCTCCATAGGATTTTTTTGGCTGTAATCTTTATGGAAGCAGATTGGCAGGACTTTCTTTTGTGGCACTGCTGCGTGGGCTCAAACCCACAACCTTTATGTTAGTAGTTGAGTGCAACCTGTTTGTGCCACCCTGGGACCTTTGGGTTAGTACAGTGTTGACTTTTCTTTCAGCGAGCATTGTCGGCTTTACAGAACCATGACCCATCATCAGTCTTCTTGAAACTCACTGTGTTAATTACTAGAGCTTATTTTCTCTCTCATCAATATGACAGTCCCAATTCAGCTATGAGAGGAATAGAAATAACAAATTCTGTGTAAATATCACTAAAGTTATAAGAATGGTACATTGCTCCTGAGCCTTCTTTTAAAATTATTTTATTTACTTATTTTTTGGTGAAAATATATGTACCAAAAGGTACATCACTTCAACAATATCTACATGTACAGTTCAGTGACATTGATTATGTTCTTCAAGTTGTGCAACCATTCTTGCAATCCTTTTCCAAATTATTCCACCACCATTAACATAAACTCACTGCCCCCTGAGCTTTTCATCTAACCTTTCAAGTTGCTGTGGTTAATTTGATCACATACAGATAATTCTTTAAAATAGTATAATGCTCAAGGCAGACATTCTTTACTAATTAATCTAAACTATTGTTTGGTTTAAAGATGACTTCTGGGAATAGTTTCAGTTTAAGGTTTAACATTTAAAAATTATCTCAGGGCAATAGTTTCAGGGGGTCATCCAGCCTCAATGACTACAGAAAGTCTAGATTCCATGAGAATTTGAAATTCTATTCCACATTTTTCCTCCTTTTGATCAGGATTCTTCTATAGAATCTTTGATCAAAACATTCAGTAATGGTAGCTGGGCACCACCCAGTTCTGGTCTCATGGCAAAGTAGGAAGTTGATTATTAAGACAGTTGGACACAATTTCCAGTTCCTCCTCCAATTCCTGACTCTCCTTTTTTTGTCTGCTGCTGCAAGAAAATAGAACCAATTGTTGTATCTTGGATAACCACTAGTAAGCTTTTAAGACCCCAGGCACTACACAATGAACTAGGAGGTAGAACATAAATACTAAAAACAATATTAGACCAATTGCCTGGACTATCGCTTGAAACCATGACCCTAAATCTCCAAACCAAGAAGACAATCCCATGAGGTCTTTAGTTGTACATAAGCAGTATCAGCAGCTGTTTTTTTATTTTGTTGTTGTAAAAATGTGTATAAGACAACATTTGCCAATTCAACCATTTTCAGATGTACAGCTTAGTAATATCAATTACATGAATTATTTTGTGCAACTATTACCCTTAATCGATGCCAAGTTTCTCATCACTGTAAACAGAAACTTGTTTAGTCTGTTAGAGAACTTTTCAGTGTTGGCTTTTAGTGGAGAGAAGATTGATTCTCTGTCACTGCAAGAACTTGTAGGGTGAAGGCACATTGCTCCTGACGTAATAGGGGCATGATAGATGCTGCTAGAATTGAACTAAATTCTCTAGTCTTGGCAAAATCCTGTCATTGAAAGATAATATAGCTAATTCTCAGAAGACAAGAAATATTGCCTGCTGGTTCTTATTGACGTGTTTGAGAAGAGTGGATTAAAACATCTACTTGTTGACATAGTTAATGATCTGTTATTTTACTTCATTTTCCCATATAGTTTACCAGGGCTAAACCTTGGCAGAATTCTGAATTCAGAAAACTATGTCTTCATTTTCTCCCACTTATGACCTGATACTTGTCCCTTGTTTAGAGTGGGCCACTGAACCTTCCCCCTTCCTTCTGTTCTTTCTCAAGCATGTTCTCCCTGCACACTGCTAAGCTCCAGGCTTTTCCTGAGTTTTTCTCAACCTCATCAAAATATACAAATGTAGAGGTCTGAAACCTCATTTTCCCAGGCCATTCTTGCTAATTCCTCAAAATTGTCTAATAAGGTAAATAGTAGATACATAATTAGTTTAATAAAACCAAACACAGACTAATGTGTTTCTGGGAAAAGGTTAAACCCCAACCTTCATTCTTTTCCCAATAAGTCAGTACATTTAATTACTGTCTTCCAGAGACTGCACTGTTGCCTAAACTCAGCGGAGTGACTTTTACAATGAGACTTTGAAGTCAGAGAGAAATAAAAACGGTATCTTTCTGGAAAAGGAAAAGTGAAGGAAGGGAACTAACATTTGTTGCATGCTTACTCCGTGCTAGGCATTTTGCTGGAAGCTATATAGAAATGATTTCATTAAATCTACGCATCAGTCCTGTGAGGTAGGTCTATTGTTATCCCAATTTTATATACGAGAAATCTGAGACTCAAGAGAGGTTAAGTAACCTCCCAAGGTAATGGAGAGAGCAAACTGTGAAACTGGAGTCCACATTCTCTCTACTACAACTCAATGTCCTAAAGGAGAACTCTTTTCAGTTTTCAAAGTTAGGCCTACCTGTGACTGTAAGAAATAGAGACAAAGCTTAGTCCTCCGTATTCCAATAATTAAGATCTCCTGGCATATATGAGGCTCACATATGGGAGTCATTATCTGCCTTTATGAGGAACTGGGCACGGAGATAACCTCCTTTGCTTGACACATAGCTGCGTGCTTTGGTGTAGTGTGCCTGTACATGGACAGGATAGAAGGGGCAGACCCCACAGATCATCCTGCATTTGCGTGGGTGTGGATGGGGTGAGAAAATTTCCTGTGATTCTTAGTTTAGAGGTTTTGAAAGTCAGTTAAAAAAAAGATTGGCTGACTGTTACGGATTGAATTATGTCCCTCAAAAATGTATGTCAGTTTGGCTAGGCCATGATTCCCAAAATTGTGTGACTGTCCACCATTTTGCCATCTGATGTGATTTTCCTATGTGTTGTAAATCCTACCTCTATGATGTTAATGAGGCAAGATTAGAGGCAGTTAAATTAACGAGCAGGACTCAATCTACAAGATTAGATTGTATCTTGAGTTAATCTCTTTTGAGATATAAAAAAGAGAAGTGAGCAGAGAGACAGGGGGACCTCCTACCACCAAGAAAGCAGAGCCGGGAGTGGAACACTTCCTTTGGACCCAGGATCCCTGCACTGAGACACTCCTAGACCAGAGGAAGATTGATGACAAGGACCTTCCCCCAGAGCTGACAGAGAGAGAAAGTCTTCCCCTGGAGCTGGTACCCTGAATTTGGACTTCTAGCCTCCTAGACTGTGTGAGAATAAATTTCTCTTTGTTAAAGCCATCCACTTGTGGTATTTCTGTTATAGCAGCACTAGATAACTTAGGCACTGGCTTTAGTAGGAGAGCCACCTTAGATGAGAAAAAGGTTACTTTCCGCCCAGAAACAGGTAAAGGCAGAGTGCATGGTTGGGGTGTATGACAGGGATCATGATCTTTTGTGTCAAGGCACATGGAGGTTGATAGTCATCCTACAGCTTCCATAGACTCTTGGAGAAGTGAGCTTTGCCTCCCCCTCCCCTACTAATCCCTCATGCCTTAAACGGGCCATCAATAATATAAGTACCTGGGATAGTCAGCAGGAGGAGACAAAAAGGGAAGAAGAAAGGGTGATCCTCCCTTCCTGAACCCTGTCTCCCTTCCTAGTTGCATGGAGCTCTGCCCAGTCTCAGTAGAAGTAAGGAGGACAATCAAGACTGAGTGACTGAAAGCTATGAAAAGGGCAGTGACCCTGTTATTTCACAACAAAGTTTTCTTTTTCCTGTTCTCTCTTCCTTGTCTTTATCAAGCAAGTAGGGTAGGTATGGGCCTGGAAAGTAGAATTAATAGCACTATTAGAAACAAAGCTAGAAATAATCATATAAAAATATCAAAAGAATATTTCTAGAGTTGAATGTCAACAAAAGATAATATGATAGTAGAAATCGCCGTGTCAAGGTTCTGAGGTGGGCTGAGCTAGTTCCTAGGTATTGTTTTGGGTCTGTGTATCCCCCTTTCTACCTCAATATCATGGCATATTCTGCTCCCCACCAGCAGTGGCCTCCCTCCTTGGCTCAACTCGCCAAGTCCTTCATGGACACCTGGCCTCTGACTCCCTGCCTGGATCTCCAGTACTTATTATTTCTCCTCTTCCTTAACTGATTCTCCATCCTCAGCTCATTGCTGTCACAGCTCTTCTGAATCTACCATGACTCTTGTCCCCTGTTTCTCAGTCGTGTCCTCTCCTGGATTGTACCCTCATTATTATCTGTATTGTCGTTGTTCACGATTTGTCTGGAAAGTGAGTAAATCTCCTGGTGGCACCCAAGCTCAAGTGAAGGTTGCAAACCACACCACTTAATCATTTCAAGCTTTCCAAACTTTTTCTTTTCTTTTCTTTTTTTTTAAAGAGAATGAGTAGGGCTCCTGTACTTATTATTTCACATTTCTTTGGCCCTTCCTCCTTTCATCCTAGTGTACCACTAGGACCTATGTTGCTGACCAACATCAAGTGAGAATTAGGCCTGACAAATTAGCTATTGCTGAGGACAGTTACATTTTCACATGTGGAACCGCTGTCAACTGCATAATATTTGCAATCTTTTGGGGTGTCCATCAGTCTAAACAAACATGACTGAATCACTGTAGCAAGAAAATAAAGATTTTTCTTTCTTCTGTCTGTGAGAGAACAAAGTCCCCTGGTCCCTCCTCAAGCTGATAGCCAGCCAGCCTGTTATCAAATAGAAAAATTTGTTTGAAATTTCTGCTAGTTTCTGAAGGTTGGATATATATGGTTGTCGTTGCTGTGTTGTTAGGTGCCGTCGAGTCAGTTCTGACTCATAGCGACCCTGTGCACCACAGAACAAACTCTGCCCAGTCCTGTGCCATCCTCACAATCCTTGTTATGCTTGATCTCATTGTTGCAGCCACTGTGTGAATCCATTTCATTGAGGGTCTTCCTCTTTTTCACTGACCCTGTACTTTACAAAGCATGATGTCCTTCTCCAGGGACTGATTCCTCCTGATAACATGTCCAAAGTATGTAAGATGTATCTCGTCATCCTTGCTTCTTTATATATATATATATATATATATATATATATATTTAAAGATTAAACTCACTGAAGATATTTTGCTGGGCATTCTAAGAAGAAGGAAAGGCTTTCAAGGGTCTTAAAAGGGATGATACGGTGATTCTTGTAGAAAGATTCCTGGGGAGTAGTGATGGTGAATAGATTTCAGTAGAGTTTCTTGAATAAGACAGACTAGGGAGAAGGGCCTGGCAATCTACTTCCAAAAACCAGCCAATGAAAAGCCTATGGATCACAGTGATCTAATTCTATTGTACATGGGGTCACCATGAGTTCGGGGCTGGCTTAATAGTAGCTAACAACAACAACAGCCACTGCAATATTGGTGGGGGCCTGTGACTCATTCCAAGGTGTTGTCCTAGGTGATGGCAGCACTTCAGAGGCTTGGGAGCTTCCAGTCAGACACAGCAGGGCCTCAGGATATGAAGAACTCCTTTGGCTGTGAGACTGGGCATCTGTGATAACCAGAATGGACCAGTTATTGGGGGAGGCACCCAGATACTTTCACACTGTATAAAAATAATAATGATGATAATGATAAATATTTACTATACACTTACAGCAGACATCATTCTAAGAAGCTTGTATAAACTCATCTAACCATCCAATAACCCTATGAGGTAGTTACCATCATTATCTCCATTATTCGCCAGAGAGGTTAAGTAAGTTACCCAATGTCACACACTAGTAAGAAGCAGAAATAAGATACAAATCTAATTAGTCTAGTTCCAGAGCCTTCAAAGAATGTCGTTTTTGACCTATTTAAGTCAGATCCAGGACCTTTGAATGTCCTTGAGTTGGAAGTGGGAGTGAGTAGGAGGAAAAGATTCTGCTTAATGATTAAATTGAATTTCCCACCACCCAGTTGCTATGAGTCTGAATCCACTCAAGGACAATGGGTTTGGATTTTTTTGTTTTGTGGGAGAGAGGTTGAATTTTAATTAGGTTCATACTAAGGAAGTAAAGAAATGTGACACTTATTGCCTTTGTTCCTTGCTGTGGACCAAGCTTCAAACCTTTTCTGTATATGAGATAACTTATTTTGTAAATATTAGCATCACCACTAAAAAACACAGGGGGAGAATTGGCTTCAGGCTACATGATTAATTTAATCTTGCATATTTTCTTCTCCTGTCAGGTCTAGAGTACCCACTGACTCTCCCTAGCTGTGTGGCTCTCTAGAGACATCTCCCCACTGAGACCAAGCGGAGGAAACACAGCTAGATGGGTAAGTGAGCTGTGAGCTCTGCAAAGATGGATGCCATGGTAACCCCATGAACGCAGGCCAATGATGCTGAGTTAGGTGGGTGGGCTTTTGTAGACACACATACAAATGCATATGAATTGATTAAACAACTTCCCGGTGTTTTTCAGCATTTCAAGTATATCATTATGCTAAAACAAAACAAAACAAAAAACAACTTTTGAAGAAAAATTCTTTCCTATTTATCACCAGCTTGAGGCCATGATTTATACAGTATTTCTCAAAGCGGAATGAAAGAGGAGGAATAATTTAGATACTCGAGGCAGTTATGATTTCTAGGTGATTGTGAGCTGTGGGATAAATCGTGATAGCGAGGGGCTGGCGATGTGAGGTGCACAAGTTTGCAGTCACACAGGCGTTCTCTCAGTTCCTTGAGTAGGTTGAGTTTTTCTCATCTCTGGATCTTGGCACTTGCTGGGCTCTTTGCCTAGAAAGTTCTTCATTCAATTTTTTCCTGAGTGAAATAAGTCAGTTACAAAAGGACAAATACTGTGAGACCACTATTAAAAAAACCCATGGAAAGGTTTTCACACAGAAACAAACATTTTTTTCATGGTTGGCTCCTTCCCATCCATTTCAGGAAGGCTTCCCTGATTACTCTTCCTAAAATAAGTCCTTTCTCCCTGTTTCATCTCTCAGTATCCTGCTTATTTCCTTCATAGCACCCTCACAATCATAAATATTTTATTTGTCTACTTCTTAAGCAGTCTACTTACTTATTTACTTGACCTGCCCTCCCCCCATTCCACCATGTAAGCTCCATGAGATTAGAGACCATGTTTATCTTGTTGACCACAGTACTCCGCATAGTGTTTTTTGTATAAAGAACATAATCAATTGATACTTGTTGAATAATGCATGAATGATCTCCCGGGAGTCAGCCTTGGATGTGCAGGCCAGTAGTAGCTCCTATTCTTCCACTTGGCAGCGTACCACTTGAATAGACACCATTATGCTTCCATTAGGAGCCCTGGTGGCACGATGGTTAAGCACTTGGCCGCTAACTGAAAGGTTGATGGTTTGAATCCACCAGACGCTCTGCGGGAGAAAAGACCTGGCGATCTGCTCCCATAAATATTTCGGCCTAGGAAACCCTAAGAGGAGTTCTACTTTGTCCTATAAGGTCACTATGTGTGGGAATCTGCTTGACGGCACACAACAACACCAACAATATGCTTATATTGGAGTCCCCAGGTGAGGCAAGCAGTTAAGCACTTGACTACTAATCAAAAGGTTGGCACCTCGAAAGACAGGCCTGACAATCTGCTTCCAAAAGGTCACAGCCTATGGAGAGTACTACTCTGCACATATAGGGTCACCATGAGTTGGAATCAACTTGACAACACTGGTACTGGTAAATGCTTACATCGGCTTTGCCTCTTAATGCATAATTCTTTTTCATTTGTTTCTCTTCATTTGGCTGGGCCCTAGGCTTCAGCTCTGTAGAGGGGTCGTCTCTGTTCTCTGTGTCAGCCTGATTCTCCACCACAGCTTTTGCTTCTGGTTTCTGTGACTTAACCTGATTTCTCTCAATTCCTGCTGATTTCCTTCTTAGCAGTGACGGTGCCCGTCATTGCCATTGATTTGACTGGGTCCTCCTTCCCCTCTTCTGCTTTAAATTCCCGGAGAAGATGCGTTCCAATTAAAACAAAAAATAATTTAATTAAACAAAAATAAGCTACAAAAGAAAAAGAAGAACCAGATCCTAGCATGATTTTATATCAGTAACTCATGTTAATTAAACCAAGTTTAAAAAAATCTATGATTATTTTTCAATTCCATACTCCAGTTGGGAGGCTTAACAAATTTACTTGATTATGGGTAACTTTCACATCATATTCTCCAAGGACCTTGGTGGGCCCAAATTCTTTGAGTCAATTATATAATAAAAATATGCCTAAGGATGCCTCACCTCTGGTTGGAAACCAAGAAACTGAAATTAAGGGAAAGATTCTTATGAGAAATTCCATGACTTTCTCAGGAGAGGCTGAAGTCTCTGTCACTAAATGCATTCATTCTAAGCTAGGGACTCAAGATTTTGAACTTCAGCCAGAAGGAAAAATCCTCCCCCAAAATCACAACTTTCCCTTCTTTCTGACTGATGCCAAAGCATTTCTATTTTTGTGTCTGAACTGAAATCATATTATCTGCCTGCTACCTAGCTTCTGAGCTTTTTCAACACCCTCTGCCTCAGTCGAGAATAGACTCATCCTCAGAAATGTACCCTTATCATAGTTGGTATCCCTTCTGTGCATCAGATGGAGGCTTTACATTATGTTTTGAGGGAGCAGGTGGGAGGAGCAGCTGGTATGAGAGAAAGTGAGCAGCCTGACAACAGTAAAACTGAGGAGTGTGTGTGCGTGTGTGTGTGTGTGTGTGTGAAAAGAGAGCAAGTGCCACCACATAAAAATTTGCCCAAAAAGTTGCAAACCTTCCAGTCTCTTCTCCAGAACTAATAGTACAGTAAATGTGCCAGGTAAGACATCAGTGAGACGCTGGACGTTGTGAAGATCAAACCAGCAGAAACTCTCCAGTAAGTCCTGCTTTTCACATTTGGATTAATGCTAATAAAGCAAAGCAATTTACCGTGAATTTCAACAATACATGATAGCATTACATTTTGGATGTTTCTTTTAGTTACTATTAAGTTAAATTTTTAATTAATTCAGTGAATATTCATTGTGCCTTGATTCTGTGTCAGGGCCTCTCACAGGTTTGGGGAATGCCTTGGGAACAAGACAAAGAATATGTTCTCATGGAATTGACTGCTTTTCTTTAAATGGAAGAACACTGAGACTATTTTGAAATTGTTGTAGCTATTAGTTTTATACAAAGAAACAAAATTGTCCATTTATTTCAGGCTTTAATTGTTAAATTATTTTAATATTTGGTTTGTTTTATCAATGTATTTTATAGGGCTATCTGACTTAAACCTTTCAATCTTTTATCTGGAGTGTTACCTGAGTTTGAAAGTATAAATATCCTTTTTAAATATTTATATTACCCCAGGATGATACATTTCATAGGAGACTATAAACTATTTTATCTTTTTCATTGTGTGAGCCTTTCTTTTTCCTTCTATTTCATTATAACTAAATAAGCAATTTGAATAGGTACTATATACACATAATATCAAATTAAAAACGTACACAGAGTTGTAAATTGTGAGTAAGTCTCTCTAACCTCCTCTCTTCTGGACAGCTTCTCCTCCCTGGAAATTATGTTCCTAATTTCTTGTGTATCCTTCATAATAGAGTTGATAAATAAATAAACATATATTTATATTTTTTCTTTGCTTTTTCAAACACAAAAGGAATTATACATAGTTTCTGTACCTTGTTCACTTAACAATGTATCTCTTTTCATTCCTTGTCAGTACACTGACAACTGCCTCATTCTTTGAACAGCTATTAGGATTACAGTGTATTTTATTTTTTCAGTTCTTATTGATTAACATTTAGGTCCTTTCCAATCTTTCCAGATAATGCAGTGATGAATATCATTGTACGTACATTATTTGGCAAATGTTCACATATATCTGGAGGATATATTTCTGAAAGTAGAATTTCTGGGTCAAAAGTTATATGCATTTGTAATTTTGATATATATTGTCAAATTGTGATCAATATAATTTGTACCAAATTACACTTATTACAGTAATACGTAAGCATCTGTTTACTTAAAACCCTGCCCAAAGAATATATTACCAAACTTTTTGATTTTTGTCAATCTAATGGTAGAAAATGATGCCTCATAGTAGCTTTAATTTATATTTCTCTTATTATGAATAAGACGGAGCATCTTTTCATGTTTAAGTTATTCACATTTTCTTCATCGGTTATTGGTCTTATTGACCAACATTAGTAGTGAAATTTAGCCCAAGTCTAATGCAAAATATGTTGCAAGTATTTTACCTAGTTTGTTGTTTGTCTGTCTTGTAACCTTATTTATGGGATTTCTTAACATGCAGGGTTTTTATGTAACTGAATTTATTCACTTTTCATTTCATGGTGTCTAGATTTTATGTTATATTAGAAAGGTCTTCTTCAAATTTATAAAAGGATTTCTCTCATGGTTTCTCATATTTCGAAGGTCTTCTTTTTTACGTTTAAATTTTTAAATAGTTCTAGAATGTATTTTGGTGTAAGATATGATACGATGACAAAGGAAACTGTATTGGTTTGTACTAAGTATAGCTAAAAACAAGAGCTTATATAGTATTCCATAGTATGAGGCTTTCATGTTCTTTCCATCTTATTGTTCCCCCATGAGAAGTTTCCATTTCCAAGTCACTTTATGGTTCAAGATGGCTATTGGAGATCCAGCCAAAACATCTGGATTTTAGCCATCAGGAAAGAGGAAAAGATGACAAAAGTCATATTCTGTCCCTTTAAGGACGCTTCTTAGAAGCTACCCATATCAATTCTGTATACATACTATTGACTAGGACTTAATTCACATGGCCACAGTGAACTGTGAGAGAGCTAGGAAAACGAGGCATGTATCCAGCTACAAATTAGAGGCTCTGTGACAGAGGAAAAAGGGGAGACTGGATGTTGAGGGATAGTTGATAGAATCCAATTTTATTTTCTAGATGGCTATCCAGTTGTTCCAACAGTATTTAATAAGTATTTATGTTCATCCCACACTTCTGAAATGCCACTTTGCTCTATTTTGGAGCTCTAGTGGCAAAGTGGTTAAGAGCTCAGCTGCTAACCAAATGGTCGGCACTTCGAATCCATCAACCGCTCCTTGGAAACCTATGGGGCAGTTCTACTCTGTCCTGTAGGGTCGCTATGAGTTGGAATAGACTCAACTGCAACGGGTTTGGGGTTTATTTTTGGAGATTGTATTCTGTTTCATTTTTTGTCCATCTCTTCATGTGCCAGGACACCACCACTGTTGTGTTTTTAGTTTCTATTTCTACACTGTTGTGTATATGATCAGAGCATACTGTTTCTCCTTCTTTAAAAAATTTATTCATTTTTAAAAAAAATTTTTATTTTGTTTTTTATTGTACTTCGGGTGAAGGCTTACAGAACAAATAGTTTCTCATGAAACAGTAGTACACATATTGTTTTATGACATTGGTTAACAACCCCACAACACGTCAACCCTCTAACT
>NW_004443995.1:7364559-7390794 GCF_000243295.1 Trichechus manatus latirostris
CCGTCTGTGCGTCTGTGGAAGCCGAAGGGGAGTCTCCTTGCCACACATCTCTGCCTGGCCAGAAAGGGTTCCCAACTCAAGAAAAGGAAAAGAAAACAAACAAATAATTCAAAACAAACAAATGAACAAAAGCTCCGGGATCCCACCAGCGCAGTTGCCCAGACCGGGAAGCAGCTCCACAGTCGAATGGAGCTCCACAGCCCCTCAGGAAGAAGCAAAGATGGCGCATGGAGCCAGGCACTCAAGCGAAAGGAGGGGGAGGCGGTGAGAGGCAAGCAAGAAATCAAAAGAAGCAGAAAAAAAAGCAACACTAGCAGCCAACAAATGGCACCCAGAGAGCCGCCCACTCTGGTGTGTGGAATCCAAGCAGCCGGCGCTTCCCGGTCAAGAGACCATGGCCGCGGGAAGCAGAAGAGGCCGAGCAGGGAAGAAGAGGGGTGGGGGGTGGGAAAGCACACACTGCAAATTACCGGCTGTTTTGTCTCCCACTGGACGCTCCGTGAGGCTGCTTTCTCATACCCTCTGTTTGCTGGTCTCCAATAGGAGTCCAAGATGGTAGATCAGCATTGTGTTAGCTGGTAGGGGACCTCTGCATGAATCTCTCCTCACTTTCCATTCTCTGTCAGTTTTCTCACTCCCTTTGGTGTTTGGCTGAT
The DNA here is from genome assembly GCF_000243295.1 of Trichechus manatus latirostris. NCBI lineage: Eukaryota > Metazoa > Chordata > Mammalia > Sirenia > Trichechidae > Trichechus > Trichechus manatus. The sequence continues at coordinate 7,365,216 of NW_004443995.1, forward strand.
TTCTTTATCCCTTCATTTGATGTTTAAGGGTTTCAGGATTGTTGTATTCTCTGTTTGGCTTAGTTTTTTGGATTTTTGCTGTGGAGGGACGGCGTGGTGCTTCTGCCTAGAGCGCCATCTTGCCGGAACTCCAAAAATTTATTCATTTTTGTCTTTGGTCTTATATAGGGTCTTTTTTGTGTACAGTTTTTTAATATACCAAATGTATCTTATATGTTATTTTTTTTCTTCTAAAGTTTTGCTTAATGTATTGCTGAGTATTTCTTCTTGTAGTTTCTATTATTTGCTTAATAAGAGTTGTGATTGGCTATTTGGTGCATGGGTTATCATTACTTTTATATATTTATTGTGGTTTGAATTCTTTATTATGATAAAATATTTACTTTGTTTAATATTTTTGGTCTTGTATTGAACTAGGTTCACTATTAAGATTATAACCCCTTCTTTCTTTCTATTTATACTTACTTGGCATATTTTTGCCCATTATTTCACTTTAAACCTTTTTAAACCACTTTTTAAAGTTGTCTTTCTTATATCTCAGCATACTGTTGAGTCCAATGTAAGACTTTTTCTTTCCTTTTTTTATTTTTTAATAAACGAGTTTCCATACATGACGTGTATTTGTTTTCAATTCTGTTCATTGGTTTATGTTTAACTTTTTGTTTTTATATCTTCAGATAACTTACCATCATGACCTGTCTTGCTTTATTTTCTGTGTGTTTCTTTTGAAAATTTGGAAGGCTTGCATTTTGTTCAAATAATTATAGTTTCTTAAAAATTTCTTAAATACTCTTAATCATCTGTTTCTTTAGGACGTATCTCTTGACCCCGTGCTATAAGCAATGACAAAATGAATACGTTTCCACTTCCTCTGACTACCTTTCCCCAACCATTTGGTTTTAGTTGTTTCTATTCTTTTTCTTAGAGTTTACTTTTAAATGTTTAATACATATATTACTTAGTCAATCATCTTTAAATGATTTTATTTTACCATAATTTCACTATCCCCAACTTCTAAATTCCCCAAATTGTTTCAGTATTAGTTCTATGGCAAGAGTTAATGCTTACTGTCAGGACATTTTATTGGAGGTTCTCTATTCATCTCTCAGTTGGTTACAGGTTTGTTCTCTACCAACGTCTTTCAAAAGGACTCAGGGGGAAAGGAAATATATTCCTTGAGTTCATGAAAGTTCAAAAATCTTTTCTATTATCTTTATGTTTGAGACTTGTTTGGTTGGGAATTAAATCCACGGGTCATGTTTTCTTTCTTGAGGATTTTTCAGGGGTTTCCCAACTGTGTATTTATGTTGAGTGTTGCTGAGGATAATTCTAAGTCTAGCCTGAATCCCCCCTCCCCCTGCCCCTGATAGATGGCTTGTTCTTCCTGTCTCAACACCTAAAGGAAACTTTCTTTATTTGAAGTCCTTCACTTTTACTTGGATATGTCTGGGTATTAAGCTTGTGTGTTAATTTTTCCTAGGACAGAATGTATTCTTTCAGTCTTTGGCTTTAAATCTTCTCTGATGTCTTGCCTTTTTTTTTTTTTTAACTATAACTTTAAAAAAAATTAATTTGTTACCAAACACCTATGGTGGATCTCCTCTGTTTTGCATATTAGTCATTTTATCTTTATTACTTTTTTGGATTTTTTTTCACTTTCTCATCCCTGTCTTCTGTGTCTCTTACTGTGTCAAAATGAGCCTTTATTTCTGTGGTGTTTTGTTTTCTTCTTTTATTTCTTTTCTAAGATGTTACAGTTCACTTTCATCTCTTTCTGGTGTCTTGACAACTTTTCTAAACCCTTGTACATTTGCTTTAGATTCTTATTTGACATAAGTCTCCATTAGTTCTTTAGGATTTTTTTTTTTGACATCACAGAAAGTGTTGGTCACAATTTTCATTGGCTCAGTGGCTACATTTATCCGGTGTAGTGTTGGAGATCCATGTTTTACTTGTATTTCCTATTCTTTTCTTCCTTTTTAAATGCAGTATCTTAGTATAGTAGTACATTTTTCATTATTAATAATGTTCGAATGAGGAAGGTTCTTGAATGAGCTATTTGCAGGAATTTTGTACTGGGGCAGGGCGTTGTGGGGTGGGGGGCGAGGGAGCTGTAGGGGACTCAGGGCTCTGTTCCTGTGTTGGCAGGCTTGCAAAGATGACTTATCTGTGAGATCACTCATTCAAAACCACCTAATCTGTTTATCCTGTGAAAGGAAACCTCCTTACCAAATGATTGTAAGTTTTGCACTTAAAAGTTGCCCACTTACTTGGGAGAACCATGCTTCGTGGGTTTTGTCTAAGATATTTATCTGCAGGTGTTTTCCTCTGCCCATTCCCAAGTTTGACCTTCAAGGAATTTGACAGTTAAAAGAAGCAAAATAGAATAGTTGTTAGACATTAGACTCTTGGCCCAGACTGCCAGGATTTGATTTGTGACTCATTTGTTAACTAGCTTGGGCAGAATACTTAACCATTCTGTGCCTCCTTTTCCTTATCTGTGAAAAACAAAAAAACCCTTTGCTGTCGAGTTGACTCCGACTCATAGCGACCCCATAGGACAGAGTAGAACTGCTCTATAAGGTTTCCAAGGAGCAGCTGGTAGATTCAAACTGCCAACCTTTTGGTTAGCAGCCAAGCTCTTAACCACTGCACCATTAAAGCTCTCATCTGTGAAAGGAAGTAGTAATAGTACTGATCTCATAGAGTTTAAGTGAAAATAAAATGTATTAATACATGTAAAGTGCTTAGAATGGGGCCTGGAAGAAAGAGAAAATCCAACTGTATTGTCATTTTAAAACCGGAACTACAGAATGAATAGCTTCCTTTTCTATTTTGGACTTAACTGCTCCCACTCATTCTCCATGCTTCTTCCTGTTCTGGAGTGTTTGGAAAATATTTCCTATTTGGTTGAGAAGCCATTTGGACATTTTGCTCTAGCCTGTCTGGACTTACAATCTGCAGCGGTGTTGCTAAACAGAATCTGCAGATGTCCATGAAGATACTTATAAAAAAGAACAGTTAGCTCTCAAACGATTTTGTACCACCTTAGATGTTCAAGTCTCTTTCTTTCTTCCTCATTTTCTTCTGAGTATCTGCCTTACAAGAGTTTACTTCTTATTAAAAAAGACACAAAATATCATTACTCTATTTCATTCAATAGTTCAAAAAAATGGATTTTTTTTGGTCTGAGTGTTTAAAAAATAAAATTTGAGAAAAATATTCTCACACAAAATACGGGTATTAAGAAAAGTTAAGAGTGGTAATCTCTGGGAGACAGTAACATGGCGTTTAGACATTTTAGATATTCACTGGGGAGTGCGCTCTTCATTGGGATAAAAGTTTCCTAATTTTGCTTATCTGTATTTTCTAACTTTCTAAAATACACATGTATAGCTTTAAAAAAATAAAAATTAAAAAAAAATTGTGCCAATTGTTGGTGCAATTAGAAAACTACATCAAAATCATGGCAATTGTAACATTATTGTCTCATCCAGGTAGAAATCTGTATATCTGAATCTGATTCTGAGAGAAACCTGAAAATCCTTCAGTGTGAATGCAGAATAGAAAAAAAACTCAATATTCAAAAAAGCCTTTAAACATAGTTAAATATAGATGGCTGGAGTGAAAAATAACAAGTATTTTTTGTCATTTTCTAACCTTACAAGTGAAATTATTCATTTTAAATTGATAATTCAATTATTTGTATATTGGACATTTGTCTTTATTGGGCAGTGTCTTAGTTATCTGGTGCTGCTATAACAGAAATACCACAAGTGGATGGCTTTTACAAAGAGAAATTTATTTTCTCATAGTCTAGGAGGCTAGAAATCCAAATTCAGGGTATGACTCCAGGAGAAGGCTTTCTGTCTGTCAGTTCTGGGGGAAGGTGCTTGTCTTCAATCTTCCTCTGGTCTAGGAGCTTCTCAGTGCAGGAATCTCATGTCCAAATGACCCACTCTGCTCCCAGAGCTGCTTTCTTGGTGGTATGAGGTCCCCTTGTCTCTCTGCTCACTTCTTTCGTTTATATCTCAAAAGAGATTGACTTAAGACACAACCTAATCTTGTAGATAGAGTCCTGCCTCATTAACATAATCGCCTCTAATCCTGCCGCATTAACATCATAGAGATAGGATTTATGACATAGGAAAATCACATCAGATGACAAAATGGTGGACAATCACACAATACTGGGAATCATGGACTAGCCAAGATGACACATATTTTGGGGGAACACAATTCAATCCCTAATTTAGGCAGTATATGATAAGTGAGGAGCGATGGTAGTGCAGTGGTTAAAGTGCTTGACTGTTCAAACCCACCAGCTGCACCACCGCAGAGAGATGTGGCAGTCTGCTTCCGTAAAGATTACAGCCTTGAAAACCCCACGGGGCAGTTCTACTCTGTCCTGTATGGTCTCTATGAGTCAGAATGAACTAGATGGCAATGGGTTATATGATAAGTGATAAGTTTCTGATAAACGATTTTACCTAAGAAGAAAGAGGACTCAGAAATGGGCTTTATAAACAGGAATCACAGTAGCGGCAGGACTTGAAAGACAGATTATACAGGACACTGAATTCCAGGGCTTAAGTTTTGGTTGGAAATCTTCCTTAAAGGCAGTGGTAAATCACTGGAGATTTTTGGGTAAAGGAGGTTATATAATCAAAGCAGACTTTTCTTTTGTAATTTTTTGATTTTGATATCTCAAATGGCAAACTCCCTTTGCATCATGGGTAGACATTGACAAATAGAATGCATAGTACTCAGTTAATAGTAAGAACTTTAGCAAACCCAGATAAACATAACCTTAAAGAAAGAAAGATTGAAGACTTTAACTTTGACTCTGAATTTAATATACCATTTTTTAAACTATGGTGATTTTCATTCTATTCATGATCCATTCATGATCACGATCCATTATATTTATCTGGGAGGATATGGGCCCATGGAAAGAGAATGGATTTTGGAGACAGATCACTATTTTAATCTCAACTTTGTAGTTTACTAGTGAATTTCGAGTTTCAATTTCTTCACCTTTAAAATGTGCAAAGTACTGTTTATTTCACAGCCTTGTTGAGAGTTGGGACAATATTTATGAAGCACTTTAGTACATATCTTCTGAATATGATAAGTGCTTAATGAATTAAAAATAATTCCCAACCCAAACACAAAAAACCAAACAAACTGAGCACAAAGTTTGACAAATAGGAGAAAGTTAATTGAATGAAATTAATATAGCGCCCTTCTTCTGACTTCCATGTAATAGAATGTGTATCAGAGACACTGGCGTTTATCATATGGCGATAGAATGATTTCTGTTCATGTGTCCCCCTCCTAGACTGAGATTTTCAGGAGCCGGATAATGTCTTTACATTATGCACTCATACCCAGGAGAGTTGCCAGCATGTGACACATAATCAGTGTTTGCTGCACTGCACTAAACTGAACTTGACCACCATTGTCTATTTCTCTCTTTTGCAACTGTGTTCTGTGAAAGTGGCTGAAGGAATAGCTTCTAAATTTGGAGTATGTTTGTGATTTTCTGATTTAAAATAAGAACTATGTAATGTACAAAATATTCATCTGCAGGGAGGGTTCTGGGGAATACCTCAAAGAGGCAGATGTCATCTGAAACTGAGAGCAGGTGGCCAGCAGAGCTCCTTTAAGGAGAGACATGCAGTGTATTGAGATGCCTCGGACAGGGATAGCAAAAAACAAAAACAAAACAAAACAAAAACAAAACAAAACAAAAGAAAAACTAGGGTCGTCAAGTTGATACTGACTCATGGTGACCCCATGTGTGTCAGAGTAGAACTGTACTCCACAGAGTTTTCAATGGCTGATTTTTTTGGAAGTAGATTACCAGGCCTTTCCTCCGAGGTGCCTCTGAGTGGACTTGAACTGCCACCTTTTTGGATAGCAGCCAAATGTGTTAACTGTTTGCATCTCTCAGAGACTCCTCAAATGGGCCTCAAATGGAAAAACCCCAAAGACATGCTCTCTGCATTATAGATTAGCAGCCAAGTTGTTTCTCACGAGTTCTGTGTATGTGCATGTGCCAGGATGAGTAACTGAGAAGACATCCTTCCTTCCTTCCAGGTGTGTGAGTGCTAAGAATAACAAAGGTGAATGTCTCAGCCTCTGCCCCTAGGGTGCTGGTAGTCTAGTGTGAAAATCTCTTATACTCTTCTACCTAGTTTTTTCCAAAATAGCGCTTAAAGCTTATGTGCCTCCCGCCCACCACTTCATCCCGCTTGTTGCCCTGAGCCTCATTGCACATCTGGCTCGGCTAGCATCCTCTTTCCCACTAGCGGTGTCATCATAGTCCTGGGTCAATATCCAGGTTGTGAAATCCACAATAAATTGTTCCAGTGGCTATTTCTGGATGGAAAACATTATTGGTGGATTTAATTTTTTTCTTTGTGCTCTTCTGTCATCTCCAAGTTCTACATAGTAAACGGGAGTTACTTCTGTAATTAGTAAAAGAAGCTATTAAAAAAAAAAAAGGTAATCATAAACTTGCTCTGAAAAGTCCTGATTATCTTCTTTTAAACATTTAAACTCGTATACTCACACTTACGTTTTAATACAGAAAACCTAAGTCCTCGCCCATCCCACTCCCACTTCCCAGACATCAATGTGTTATACCTCACAGTACTTTGGGAGGTGGTATCTCTCCAGTGAGTACAGATGGGGGAGTTACCCTAGGCCTGGCACAATTTATGCTCAGCGAGATCATTACTCCATCTGAGGGCTCTTCACAGTCCAGAATGTTGAGAGCGGCGGTATTCACTCCAAATGCCATGTGTATCTGTGGACTGTGACCCAGTAATCACATATCCTGAGACGGGCTGCTAGATATTTTTTGAGAAGCCAGTTGGTATTAATTAATATTACTCTTTTCTCGTCAGCTGCCTTTGACACTTTATAAAATTATTAACTAGTTCGCTCTTTTACCAATTCTCTTTATTGTGTTTGCATTAATTTAATTTGGAATTGTTATAATAATTGCCACATTTTTCAGTATGGCTAAATCTTAATCAGTAAATCTAGGGACCCGTAAGGTTCAAGATGGTAGAATATTAGAAATGTGTTTAACTACATTTAATAAGCCTCCTGTGAGAAGCAATTAACTGGTTATTTCCAAATCCAATTTTGTCTTTTCACAGAACTACTCTTAAACTTGTAAGCACCTCCCTACCTTAAGATGAAGTGCTACAGTCTTAAAATGGGTGGTGGTGGGGATGCAATTCATTTTGAGTACAGGTCAAGGTTAAAGCTACTTTCCTGAGCAATTACCACTCCGCTTTCCAGATCTCACGGCTATCTAGCTATTCATACTGAAGAATTTTAGACCTCAGTTAGAATTACACAGAAAAGTTATAGAATCACCTTTTCATTCTAGGAGAGACTTAAGGACGTTGGGTGGTGAAAGCAGTTTGCAATTGACTGCTAACCCAAAAGTTGGCAGTTTGAACCCACTCAACTGCTCTACAGAAGAAAGGCCTGGCAATCTCCTTCCATAAAGATTACAGCCAGGAACACCCTATGGAGCACAGTTCTGCTCTGTAACACATGGAGTTGCCATGAGTCAGGGTCGACTGGATGGCAGCGGGTTTATTAGGTATGTCGACTCTCCCATGGAGCCGTGGTGGCACGGTAGTTAAGAGCTCGGTTGCTAACCAAAAAGGTCGGCAGTTCGAATCCACCAGGGGCTCCTTGGAAACCCTATGGGACAGTTCTACTCTGTCCTATATGATCTCTGTGGGTTGGAATCGACTCGACGGCAACGGGGTACTCTCCCAAGCCGAACTGGTATTTGAAAGACTGCTCTTTGGGTCCAGAATGGAGGAAGTCACCAGCCATCTAGGACTGTTGGTTTCGAATGGTGTGGTGAGAAAAGTCAGCTTCGAGTCAGCCCCCCTCCAAGTTCTCCTCCCTGCTCACTGATTTCAATCCCTGTGACCTGGGGCAAGTCTCTTGCTGGGGTGCAGTTTCTTTACATATCAAGTGAGGGCAGTAAACGAAATGATTTCTAAAGACACCTCCTGTACATTTTCTCTGTTGCTGATGTATCCCTGTTCTGAAAAGAAGAGAGTCATCAGTCTATTACAAACTGAACTTGTTGTTAAAGATTCCTCAATCTTATTTTGGTTTCAGAAACATGTAACACTGTATCGTTTTGATAATATTTTCTTTCTCTCAGGGTAGAGTTAGTATAAGATGAAAATTAAAAGAAGCCTATGAATAGAAGTGAGAAGAGTTGGGAGAGTAAATCAGGTGGCAGAATATCTGGAAGCTTCTTGTAGACACAGATGGTCGATGTAAACTGTTGTGGCAGGGAATTTCTGCCAGACATTCCATGGAGTTTATTACTAAATGTGGGATCAGTAAACTCATACAAACATACTGTGCATGTAAAATCATTTAAAATACCGCAAGTACAAAACCCCTTTCTTTCAGCGATTCCCAATCCTTCCCTTCTGCTTTATAAATAATTAAATTAAAATCTCAACAGTGGTGTTGAGCATTTTTATCTTTTATAAAATTGTTGAGTGAATTGTTAGGAAAAGTTAAGATTCTGAATGTTTGGTGGCCTCTGTGTCCAAGAATATGCTTCATTTGACCTCCATAATTTTTTTTAAAAGACAGAAACACTGTGAAAGACAATTAAGAAGTGTAAAATTATTGTGAAACACTTGTATAAAATGAAAAAAAAAAATTTTACCACAGTGTGTGGTCTTGAGTAAAAAGCATTAAAGTTGAGCCAGCTGCAAAACTCAGCACTAAAGCATACAGTTAATTTTATAATGTACAAAACAACCATAATTAGGGAACTGTTATATCTTTAAAATGCAACTCCATGTAGTAAAGCCAGAAAACCTTGCAGGTGGGAGCGGGGATTTTATGGAACATTAAAAATGTTTCAGTGGAAGAAATCCCAACTGCAGAAATTTATAATTGAATATATGCCGTTTTTCCTCTTCATAGAAGAGCTAATATTTACAGTTTATAAATATGTTCACATAGAATATTTAATTTGATCTCTACAAATGCCCCCCAAATATGTGGGAGTAATTACTGCATTAATAGCTTCATTATAGAGACGAAAGTTTGGGCCTCAGACAGGCTAATGATTTGCCCAAGTTAATACAACTAGTAATTGACAAAGCTGGTACTTAGGCCTGGTTCCTATCTCTGTGTTTGTGTGTGTGTGTGTGTGTGTGTGTGTGTGTGTGTGTATGTATGTGTGGTGCTGTTTTCCCAACACGGTGCTCTCTCATCAGCAGCACTGGGAATGTGTTTCATAAAAGAGCACTTTAGAGTTCTCATTTTGTGATGAAATTTATTGTAGACACATGTTTAGGTAAAAATTGATCGTATTTAGTTCCCTTGCATTCTTTTCTCTTTAAGTAAGTAGGCCACGGATGGGTATTATTACATTTATTTTCTGGAGAAATTAAATTTGAGGTCTTTAGAATAAAACAAACTTGCCAAACATCTTGTCCAAGTCAATCCTATTTTTTAAGCTCTAAATGTGTTGAGGATCCCTGGTGGCGCAGTGGTTGAGAACTCGGCTGCTAACCAAAAGGTCAGCAGTTCAAATCTGCCAGCTGCTCCTTGGAAACCCTATGGGTCAGTTTTACTCTGTCCTATAGGGTTGCTATGAGTCAGAATTGACTCGATGGAAATGAGTTTGGTTTTTTTTTTTTTTAAAAAATGTGTTGAAGACAAAGGACATGGGCTGCCTTCTTTATTCAGTGTGGCTGAACAAGCCATCCTTTATATGTAAATATTAAAGAAAAATAAACTAATAAATACAGAGAATTGGAAAAGATTACTAGGTCATTGAACCCAACTTCCTCCCCACTGCAGAAATATGGTCCACACATCTTTGGCAGATACCTGTCTAGTTCATTATTTACAAAGACAATCCATCATTTGTGGGACAGCAGTAATTGTTACAGACTTGTCCACAAAGTCAACCCAATGTTGCTTCTTGGTAACTTCTTTCCATTAGTACTAAGCTCTAAAGACTCTCAGAGTTAGTCTAAATTCTTGTTCTCATGAAATTCTTTTCTTGGTTGGTTCTTGTTTCTTCTCTAGATTCCTTCAGTTATTCTTCATAACATGGTTTCCAGACCCATCCATGTTCTAATCTCCTTTCCTTGGATGTGTTTGTCAGGGTGTCCCTTAATTAGAGAATACAGACTTGAATAGAATAACATACATATAATCTGATCCAGTAACGGTACTACTGACACTCTTGTTCTGGATATAATAGTTCTATTAATTCTGCGTAAGATTTCATCAGCTATGTTAGTGCCCTGTCACGATGTTGGCTTATATCAAGATTGCAATGAACAAAAAACATAGATTCCAACCCCCATGTTTGCTATTTTGCCAGATCTGCTACACTCTGAACTTCAAACCAGTTTTCTTTTTAATCCTTAGTGTAGTACTTCATACTGATTTTTATTAAAATTTCATTATGCTAGTTTTGACCTACAATTTTTAAAGTTTTGAAATATTTTTGATTCATTAAACTTACCCAAATTTTTTTCTCTGCAAATTTTATGAGATGCTTTACATATCTTCATCCAAGTTAATAAAATGTTTAAGAGTCAGAGTAGGGTATGAAGTATTGTAGAATGCATCTAGGGACTTCCCTCAATATTGACAAAAATCTATTAACATTCTTTAAGCACAGTTGCTCAAGCAAGTACAATTCAGTCAGAATGATCTTACTATTCTCTATCCCTTAGTGATGATCTTTGGTCCTTGATTTCTTGTACAATGCCATATACAATACAGGTTAGTGAGGACGTTTGGCTGAAGTGAATGACAAAATGCTCTGAATTTTGGTCTTTGCCTCACTGCAATCAAACAAAATCTTACATATACTGCAGAGGGCAGCCCATATCCCACATCCTTCAGAAGCTCTAAGCTGCATGAAATCTTTTTAAGTTCCATAGCTTACGTTGTTTGTAGCCTACCATTAAACCATTGCTGTTAAGTCGATTCCAACTCATAGCGACCCTATAGCACAGGGTAGAGTTGCCCCATAGAGTTTCCAAGGAGCGGCTGATGGATTCAAACTGCTGACCTTTTGATTAGCAGTCATGCTGTTAACCACTGTGCCACCAGGGTTCTTTGTATCATACATCTGGGTATTTAATTGTGGGCTCGTTTGTACTATTATCTAAAGGTTTGTGAGTGTATTTGTGTGTTTACACAGGGAATTTATGTTTTCTGTGCACTATTCTCTACAGTTCCTGCTCCTTCTTATTACATGTCTACTTCTCTGAACATAACCACTCGCTTGGTTCAAGACTGGTCATTGACCCAAGCTAGGACAATAAGTCCTTCTCTGGAAATTGAGAAAGAGGTGACTATGTCTCTTTAGGAGCCTAATCTTGTAAAATAAAAAAGCTTGGGAGCTGCTCCTGACTGAAGCCATGTATTCAGAGCGAGGAGAGAGGGGGAGAGAAATATGGAGCAGCTATGCAGGGAAAAATAGACTATAACTGGAAAGTTTTGATGTGATTTGAATCTCTGGTTCCATTTGTTCCTGACACCCAGCCACCTTTCTCATCAGAGGCATTTGGTAAATTCTTCTTTCTTAAGCTAGTTCAAATTGTATTACTTTAATACAGGATTTTTAGACTTCTCCATTGGCGCCCCAGGGGAGGAGAGGAACCCTAGAATGTGAGATGGAAGACAGGGTGTTCTGGTGGCTAGATTTGGTCCTGCGTATGTGTTTTATTTGGCTCACACAGTATTTTAAAAAATTAAGGTAGTTGCCAGAGTTTTAAGAATTAGGAAAATTTACACACACTAGATTCTTGGCTTCTCTTGAAAAATCAGAAGATCTGGCATCACTGGGCTGGCATCCTACCTGGCAACGGAAGCTGGGCCTGGAAATCAGTGTCTCTTTCAGAAGGGGAAGGCATTCCCCAGTTTATCTCTGTGCTCACCATTCCCTACTTACTGGAAAATGAGGCCTAAATCAGTTATCATTTCACATCATTCACATATACATAAACTTTTTTGTACAATAGCTTTAAGAATAAGACAAAATGTGGAAAATGAAAGACTGACAAGTCATGAGTTTCAAGAAAATTTCCTTTGTAAAAGTAAAAACTATTCCTATAGTTGCCTTACTTCTTGCACTTACCTTACCTATGTGCCTTACACCCACATGCATTTGAACCTGGCTTCCCTAGGGAAATGGCCAACAGAATTACCCGTGACAGCGAATAGCCAATGTATTGCTAGGACAATTGGTGTTTAATGTTCAGTTTAAAGTTGTTTCCTAACTTTAATTATCCTTTATTATCCTAGGTAAATATATGTTCTCATATATACATTCTCAGTAAACATATATTCAGAAAATATATGTTATACACGATGACCTTCAGTTAGGGGAATAAAGGCAAAGGGAAAGCGTTCTGGGAGATCCAGGCTGGGACAGTAGCTAAGGAGGTGGAAATCTCCAGAGAGCTGGGGGCAATGGTTAGATGCCAGGTGACAGTGAAGAGGTCTGAATCAGAGACAAGCATGAGGAAAAAATCCATTTCCCAAAGTACATGAGAAAAAAAGTGACAAGATCTTGCTACTATATGGGCTGAATTCTGTAGCTAATTGACTGGTCATTTTATTTAATACTATATGCAGTTACTTGATTGCTAACTATGGCTTATACTGAATTTTGGTTTAATGTTTTGTCTCTCAGGTTTGGCCCTCACCCTCAGTTATTGACACTTTATGTATGCCCTTTTTTTTCAGACTCTGGAGAGAGATCTGATTGGGTGGATCAGTCTCTATCTAGTATAAAGCATCTCTGATGGCCAGAGGTTTTTTTCCCAGATCCTCTTATAATTTGCAGGTCAGGCTGCAGCTGGCAGCTATTGGGTCAGCTGTGCCAAGAAGATAGGTTCTCATGGGCAAGTATCCCAAGAATATAGTAAACGTAACTCTAAATACGCCATAGCACCCTACCTCTTACCATTTTAATTAATTTTGTAACATCTGCTATCTAAGATCTTGGCTAAGTCACTTAAATTGTTTTTGGAAGTAAGTAGCAGTATAAATAATAAATTTTAAAAAAATCTGGGATAAATATCCTGATGTCTATTCTTGGCTTTCAGAAACTCAAAAATGATACTCATATGCCATAATTACTTTTACTTCCACTTCATCAAACATTTCTTCCTCTTGATCAGAAAGAACACCAATACACTGACAAAATATTTCATTCAAAGACTGAAAACTAAAAACATTTATGTCCAAGCATTTTCATATTTTACTTGATATACTTATCTTCATTTTATATAAGCATGCAGAATATGTATCCAAAAAGACCAATAAGGTACTCCAACATTTAATTTCTGAACCAAGTATCTAGAAATAAAATTTTCAGGAATATTTGAATAAGACTTATCCAGCAAGTTAGCCACAGCGTAAAAATTCTTTTTATTTTAGTTTTATCTGTTGCTTATTCACTGACCTCACAGTCTTTGTCTATCAGAGCACAATTTAGAGAATATTGATTGTGAAGGAAAAATCATCGAGCCATCTATTTTTGCTTTAAATGAGCAAAAAAATGTGAAGCCAGTTTCCATTAGCATCTCAGGCACTTGGTGTTCTGTGTGAAGCTACAGTATGTTTAGTTCTACCTCACTAAACCTGTCTAGTGTTTATCACTAATATTAATTAGGAATGCCTGCCCACCAAGTGCAAAATCAAATATTTGAAAGTCAAGTTAGATGATAAACTAGACTCCTAAGATTAATGTGACATTCGAAGCTGGTATGTGACATACTCTGCCTATTCCTTGAACTGCCAATTAAGCAACCAACAGTCCTGCTATGTGGCATCTGTATGGTGGTGTTTTCTTTCCAATAAAAATGTGGAAACTGGACATGGGCAAGCATTAATAATGTTGGATTTGCACTTGAGGAAGCATAGGTAAAATTACTGCCAAGGAAATTGTTAGCAGCAGAAAAATATGCTGCATAAAATTGTAAAACAAAGTGTGCAACAACAAGACAGTTGCTCTGTAATCTATTGATTGAATTCTGAATAGAAATATAGGATTTCTGGGAGTTTTGAAAATGTAGCAAAGCGATGGGCCGGTAAAAGGATGATTTGCAATTTGTGGAAGATAGATTCCAATATACGCATCCCTTATTTGTTTAGATTTCTCCCTAGAGTGTGTTAATTTATTATATCTCACTTGAGACAGCTCCAGCAATTATTATAACGATCATATCAAACTTGGACATACAATTTGGGGCACTAATGAAAAAAATTTGTTTACTTTCCAATGCTTTCAAGATTTTTAAAAAAATGGATCACAAGCTTCTGATTGTCAAACAAAGTGGCATCTTTAAGCCCTTAGACAATTTATGGAAAATAGGCAGCCACTGAATGAAGGGAAAAAAAATCACCAATATTAGAGTAAGAGAGAAGAGTAATTAAAACTCCTGGATTCAAAGGACTCATTTTTAGAAAAGAACCCAAGAAAAAGAAAAACCACACCTACTCCCCATCTCCCACCCCCTAATCCATAAATCACATTCAATATATTTTACACCATATGGGATTGTGTATATTCCGTTTTTTCCCTCCAATTTATTTATTGTACTGAACTGCACTGACATAAGTTTTCTAAGCTATTGGCATTTTTTAGTTGATTTTGATATGTGTGAACTTATTTTATCTTACCTAACAGTAATGAGAAACTTGTTAGAAGGCGAAGAAGTCTAAAGCCATGACCTCCTTTGGTAGGAAGGATATACTTGTCAGAAAAACTATCTGTACTCCTGGGCCAAACCTTAAAGAGATTCTGTTTACTGAAAAATTTGAAAAAGTATTCTAACATCACATTTTGTAGTCCATTTAAACACTGGCTCTTTTTTTCCACGGAACCAGACCTACATGCTGCTTTCTTTGCTCAGTCTTCCCAATCACCCCTGGATAAATATTTGTAGTCATTAATGATGGTGATTATGCAGATGGAAGTTGAGGGCCTTCATGTGTCTTTGACTTGTGAATTTTTCATACGTTCTACAAATGTCAAGATATGGAGTATTGTCAACTTTGTGTAATGGGGTAGAAGTGAAAACAGCTGGTTCTCGTCTTTGCTATCCGTGTAGTGTAACTCATTGCACAAATCATTTATAATCTCTTTGGGCCTCAGTTACTTTATTAGTGAAATAAAAGGAGTTGGTTTAGTGGATCTCTATAATCTTCCGGTTCTGAAATTGTATGACTGTATCGGAACAGTAAGACCAATCTCTCTCTCTCTCTCTCTCTCTTAGTGATCTTAGGCTTTTTTAATATCAAACTTTAATTTTCCTTGAGGAAAATTTTGCTTTGGAGTTACACAAGGGTTGGGAGAAGTGCAGAGTCTGTGCTGTTTTGAGGGTTGGTAGCTGTAGCTAAGGTGCCCAAGTGGGCAAGTGGGAGGGTCTGGGAAATCAGGGGCTAGCATAAGATGGCTGGGTATCTGAGGGTGGGTGGGGAACAAGAAAGAGATGGAAGCCATTGAGGGTAAACTTTGCTTGTTTCACAGTTTTGCCCAAGACTCTGTGAGTGATTTCTGTGGAAGAAAAATTTGAGGAAGGAAAATAACGGGATCATAGAAATGTTACAGTGATTCTGCTTTCCTTTGGCAGTAATGAAAACCTTTCCAGCCCCTAGTGCCATGCCAAGCCATATTGGAGTCAGAGGCAAAAGTAATACTAATTCTGTCTTTATCTGAAATTCTGAAATGTTGCTCATCATGGATATTTTTGCGCTAATGTTTATTCTTTAAACTATTGCATTAAAATGTTGTTTAAAAACTATTGGTTCTTTTGAACCTCTTAAATTTTGCACCTGAGGAGTGTGCCTCACTTGTCTTACCCTAGTCCTGACCCTGCTAAACCAAAAAACCCAAACCTACTGCCTTCAGTCGATTCCGACTCATAGTGACCCTCTAGTACAGAGTAGAACTGCCCTGTAGGGTTTCCAAGGCTGTCAACCTTAGGGAAGCTGACTACCACATCTTTCTCCCGCGGAGCAGCTAGTGAGTTCGAACTGCCTAGCCCTTTAACCACTGCACCACCAGGCTCCTTCTTACCCTGCTAGCCACTCAGTAATAACACTTGGAGATTTATCTCTTCCTCCTAAGTAGGTCAACAGTATGAAGCAGCTCTACTTCTGGCTGCACACTGAGATTGCGCCCTCTAGTGGGGTTCTTGCTCTGTAAAGACTTCGTTGTCTGTGATGCATCAGTCAGTGAGATCCCTCTGCTTGGGCCACATAATGGGCCAAAAAGATGCATACGGTACAGTTTTTACAAATTCCATCTGTAGTTCCTTCTATTGCAATCACGTGTAGTTCACATCCCAAATAACCATTAAAATTGTATACTTAAGAGTTGTTCCTGAAATTTTAAGACAGAGATTAATGCAGATGAATTCTTTCTATAGGCAAAGCAAAACCACCCCGGTAAATGAGACAATCAATCTGCCAGAAACAGGAAGAGCAGCCTGCAATTGCTCTGGGAAATGACATGGGAAGACTTGTTAAAGAAAGAAAAAGACTGGAAAGTGTAACTGTAGTCAGATGACGTGGAAGGATCTGGGTACTTAGGGGAGCAGAGAACAACTCCAAGCATATCTGTATGGTAACTAATAATAGGCCTTGGACATGTTGCCTTCCAGTCAACCAAAATAATGCTTTCCCACAGCACTATTATGGAGAATGGAAATAATACAGTCTAGCAAGCCAAAAGGAGGAATACAAATACTTAATTACACATTACTAATAGAAAAAATAGAAAAAAATAAAGACAAAACCCAAGTGTTAAAGTAACAATTATTTTACATCCTATTTATAAAAGCCAGGAAAACAGTATGATCAAGATTAAAGATTATCGAGGCTGGCTCCCCAAGATACAGACCAGTTTCTTATTCTTTCCTTTTCTTCTTGGCCATCCTGCAGCCTTAAAAAAAAGTTATGGCTTAAAAAGAAAGGAAGAGAGAAAGAAAGAAAGAAAGAAGGAAAGAAAGAAGTCTTTAAAAAGGATGGATTTGTGTGAAATATATGTATAATGCTGTCTATACATTATTCAGTTAAAGCCAGTTCCTGCATTTCATGCCATATTCTTAATTTGGAGCCATAATCTTAAGCCACCATTAGAGAGTAGAAGATAAACCTTTTCCAGAAAATTTTGCCAGAGTATAAGAGGTACTAAAGAAACAAGATGTTATCTGAACCATTAAACAGGTTTTAATATGAAATAAAGTACACTGTCATGGATTGAATTGTGTCCCCCCAAAAATGTGTGTAGCAACTTGGCTAGGTCACGATTCCTAGTATTGTATGATTGTGTTATCTGATGTGATGTCCTTATGTGTTGTAAACTCTACCTCTATGATGAGATTATATGTGATCTCCTCATGTGTTGTAAATTCTATCACTGTGATGAGGTTATACTGATGAGGTTGACAAGATCACTGTCTTAATGCAATCTCTTTTGAGATATAAAAGAGAGAAGCGAGCAGAGACACATGGGAACCTCATACCACCAAGAAAGCAGTGCCGGGAGCAGAGCGTGTCCTTTGGACCTGAGGTTCCTGCGCAGAGAAGCTCCCAGACCAAAGGAAGACTGATGACATGGACTTTCCTCCAGAGCCAATGGAGAAAGCGTTCCCCTGGAGCTGATGCCCTGAATTTGGACTTGTAGCCTACTGGACTATGAGAGAATAAACTTCTCTTTGTTAAAACCATCCACTTGTGGCACTTCTGTTAGAGCAGCACTAGATGACTGAGACATACACACATTGAACGTTGTGGTTTCACATAACAGTGTTGGCCCCTCCTTCCTACAGCTAATCAATAGGGTCATCCCTAGGACGGGAGGGGTCATCTCTGATATCCCTTCCACAATTGCTCTCATATTTTATGGAAGTTTTTATTCATGGTGGTAAGTGGTCAAGGGGCTGGGGATAGGGAAATGTGGTGCTTCATAGCTCTTCCAAACTAAAAATACTTGGCATCCTCTCGACATAATTTTGAAACATTTGTGACTCTAAATATCTGAAAACATTAAAAAGTGAATTTTAAAGTATTTATACTATGGTTTTTCTGAGATTAAGCTTAGAAAATAACAGTCTGGCAGGTTATATCCTTTTAAAAATCTTTATTTGAATTCAATATGCATTTATATACAATAAAAATATTCCAGGGCTAGAAAATAAATCCTGCTTATCTATTCATTAAACCTAGCTCCTCCTTATTACCCATTTGTTGGCTTTCCTGGATTATTACAGATATTTGAAAGTACAAAAGTTTCACTAAAATATCTATTTTCTTATTCATACTAGACTTTCTAGCTGGTAGTCTACATGGGTTTCATTCCATTAGCTGCTGCTATAAGCTGAGGTCCATTTCTTCATGTTTGTCTAACAATTTAACTAAGATTTGGAAACCTAAGGAAAAAATTTGACTTTCCTCCGGTGTTGGAAAATTCTATTCCCTTTGAACCATACTTCTGTAATTCTCTCGCAAAATTTTCTTTATTATTTTTAGCTTTTTGCCAAGCTGCTGTGTATTTTTATTCCTTTTTTTCTTTGACTGCTTTATGCTCTGTATGCTCACAAAGGGTAAAGGGGATTTTATTACTCAGTAAATCATTTATAAATATGCCGTATGTATAAGGTATTCACCTAAAGTGTAAGAACACACCAGGTATTATGTGGATGAAAGTGTAAGCAAGTGTATATGTGTGTGTAGACATACATCTCTAATCACTTCCTGCAAAAAGTCAGGAGGCAGAAAAAATAAAATGTGGGGTGGTCTGTTTCAGGTCGGTGACACTTGAAACCATGTAACTGCATATATAACGTTGACACCTATATTTATCTATAAATAATGATGCAATAATGTACCTTTTATAAAGATATTTAATTTGGGGTACATTTTAAGGTGTCATAAACACATGTATTAATCTGTGTTGTTGTTATTAGGTTCTGTTGAGTCAGTTCTGACTCATAGTGACCCTATGTACAACAGAACTAAACACTGCCTGGTTCTGTGCCATCCTCAGAATCATCACTATGTTTGAGCCCATTGTTGCAGCCACTGTGTCGATCCATCTTGTTAAGTGTGTTACTCTCTTTCGCTGACCCTATACTTTACCAAGCATGATGTCCTTTTCCAGGGATTGGTCCCTTCTGATAACATGTCTAAAGTACATAAAACAAAGTCTCACCATCCTTGCTTCTAAGAAGCATTCTGGCTGTACCTCTTTAAAGACAGACTTGTTTGCCCTTCTGGCAGTCCATTGTATATTCACTATTCTTTGCCAACAAAATAACCCAAAGGCATCAATTCTTCCGTCCTCCTTCTTCTTTGTCCAGCTTTCCCGTGCATATGAGGCAACTGAAAATACCATAGCTTGGGTCAGGTGCACCTTAGTACTCAAGGTGACATCTTTGCTTTTTTTTTTCTTTTTTACAGAGGTCTTTTGCAACAGATTTGTCCAATGCAATGGGTCTGTTTATTTCTTGACTGCTGCTTCTATGGGCATTGATTGTGGATCCAAGTAAAATGAAATCCTTGACAACTTCAATGTTTTCTCCATTTATCATGATGCTGTTTATCGGTCCACTTGTGAGGATTTTTGTTTTATGTTGAGATGTAATCCATAGTGAAGGCTGTAGTCTTTGATCTTTATGAGGAAGTGCTTTAAGTCTTCTTCTTTAGAGTTGTCATTTTCAAAATTTCACGTATTTTACCGTTTGGAAAGCCTTAGAACTTTAATTTTAATGGGATGTTGGGTCGGATCCGGAATTGCTGAAGTGCCTCCAAATTTAATGTATTTCATGATCATGTTTAATTTCAAGGAGTTGTTAGAAATGTTTTTTTTGTGAGCCTGCTCTTAGCCCTCCTCTGGAACCTTCCCCCTGTTTTCCACTCCTTGGTTACTCTGTTGATTTAGCTGGTTAATGCTTATGCTGGACTTCCCTTGCTTTTGTCTGCCCACCATCTGCTCCCACTTCTTCTCCTAACAGCAACTTAACTTTTTCTTTGGGGACTGACCTCTGCCATGCTGAACTCAGTTTCAGCGGGACTGTCAGGCAAAGTGCCCATTCCTCCTCTGATGAGCACAAACTCAAGATTGTATTCTTTCTCCTTGATACGAATTTTGTCCTGAGTGATACAAGGACAATTGGATAGAACTGAACTAATTCGTCTTGATTGAAGGGGATGGGGGTGGGGAGATGGTGGTAATGGTTGTGAAGGAATTGTCTGCTTGTTCCTAAATCCCTAGAGCTGCCTGGATTTTAGTTTTTTTCTCAGAAATTATTCTTTCACTTCTGTCTTTAATTCTATGAGTAACCTCATGTTCTTGTAAAACATTCCATTTTTCCTCCTGAACTTACCTAGAGTGAGTTTCCATTGTTTGCAACTGCAAAATCTAAGTGATATAGCCTTTCTCCTCAGCTCTTTTCCCAATTCTTCCTCATCTCATGCACATCCTTGGGCAAGGAGGAACAGAGAAGAAGCCTTTCAGGTCTTCCTTGTTGCCGTCACTATTTTCTGTTCTGCTGAAAGATGAAATTTATTCTTCCTGTTTTTTGACTGTTCAGGTTACAGAAAACAAATAAAATCCTTTTCCTATTTTAGTTTATTCTAAGTCTATGGCATCAGGATGCCCTCTGCTCTGCCCCCAGTCTCAGGTGGGAAAAATTCCCCTCCATAACAATGCATATGTGAATGTGGAGTGGTGACCTTCCCTTGTTCCTTTAAGAAAACCAGCGTAGGTCTAAAGTCTTCTTTAAACCAAAAAATTCATTGCTGTCGAGTCAATTCCGACTCACAGAGACCCTAAAGGACAGAGTAGAACTGCCCCATAGGGTTTCCAAGGAGCAGCTGGTGGATTTGAACTGCCAACCTTTTGTTTAGCATCTGAGCTCTTAACCACGACACCACCAGAGCTCTAAAACAAAAAATAGCTTAGCTTAATTAGTAAAGCATGACCCTGAGCACTGTGCTGTTTTAAAGAACTATCTGTGTGGGATTAAATTGACAATAGCAGCCCAAAAGGTTAGATAGGAAGCTTAGAGGGCAGTGGGTTTATGTTAATGGCGGGGGGAGAGGGCGGGGGGAGTGGGCAGGGAGGGGGGCAGAACAATTCAAAAAAGGATGGTAAGAATGGTTGTACAACTTGAAGAATGTAATCAATGTCATTGAATTGTGTATGTTCTGCCGTATATTTTCAACAATAAAAATAAAATAAATTATTTAAAAAAAAGGAAAGGAAGCCAGGGTAGGAATCACACTAAGAACGGCATCATTGCATCCTATGCACACACATACACCCCTCACCCATGCTCCCCTCTTTGCCACTCTGTTCTAGAAGTGGAAGAGTTGAACGCAGACAGAGTGGAGAATAGAGAAACACCAGCAAGTGCTATGCTGACGACATGCGTATTATTTATTCTGGGAATGCTTACATGTTCAGCATGCAAGCTCCTCAAAACCACATATCTACTTTTTGTTTGGTGTAAGTTCAACAATTGTGTAATATTATAAACATTGATTGAATTTCTGGGCTTTCATTAAAGTGAGGTCCTGTTTTTATGCAAATATTAATAAAGTGGTTAGGAAAACACAAGGAAATAACAAAGAAAATATGATGGTTTCTGAAATTATATTTTTCTGTGAATCATTTGCTGTTTTTAAAGCATGAATACTGATCTTCCATTTAGAGTGTGGGTGTATAATTTAAGTTAAAACACCTTCATTGCACAAAGCCAACTTTATTTTGCCAAAGTTTATTTTGCCAAGTATTAGTTTATAAAGATTTTTCCCTCAAAACATTTTCTCAAATAATTTTTAGTAACTTTTCATGGCAGTGTTTCTAGGAAGGTTTTTATCTGAAGACTGAGATATATCTTGAGAGATTTATCCAGAGCAGAATAGAATATAAAAAATACCTCTTAAAAAGAGATTCTACAACTTCTTATACAAACTAACTCCAAAGTTTTGATGTCAACTGCACACTTAAGGCCTATGGTCTTTATTTTACCACTGAAGCCAAGCAAAACGTGTACCTAGTATACCTCTAGTTTTATTCTCAAAGGTTGATAACGACCCTTAGAGAAGAAAAGTTATCCATTTTCTTGTGAACTGTAATTGTATTCTATTGCCTAGAGTTTAGGTCTAGACTGTTCTATCCCAATTTTCTGTTTTTTCTTTTTTTTTTTCCTTTTCCTTTTTTTTTGATGAGAATACCATATGGCACAGGATAAGAATTCTTACCGAAGTTAGGACATTGCGTTTATCTTTTGCTCTGTCAGGTCTATTATTCTGTCATGTCACAAAATTAGGTTAGTCTGATGAGACCTGTTGCTTACAGATTTTGATGTCTCCTAGGTGTTTGCAAATTTATAGTGTAATGATTTCTTCTGGTGTTTTTCAAGCATAACTCATAGATTTGAGGTATTCAGAAATATTTCCTCTTGCATGTAACCTGTTATATTTGCTTTCTCCTGCCCAATACTTAGTCTTTATTTTTTAAAATATGGAAATATTGCAAATATACAGAAAAGCATAAATAATAATATAACAAAATAATATTCTGTAGTTTAACCACATAACAATTTATTAATCCTTTCTTCTATTGATATTTTCAATATTTTGTTGTTACAAACAATAGTGCAAAGATTATTATGTACAGATCTCCTTGGCTACCTTCTATAAGAGTTTCTCTAGAGTATTGTCTAGGAGTGGAAATGTCTCCTTATCTTCAATTTTATTAGATATTGCCAAATTTTTCTCCAAGGTTGTACCACTTTTTAATTCCATCAACAGTTTCTGAGAGTTCCTATTGCTCCATTTTCTTGTCAACACTTGCTACTGTCAGATTTAAAAATTTTTGCAGCCTGATGTATGTGAAGGAGCCCTGGTGGCACAATGGTTAAGCACTTGACTGCTAACTGAAAGGTTGATAGTTTGAACCTACTTGCCACTCTGCTGGAGAAAGATGTGGCAGTCTGCTTCTGTAAAGATTACAGCCTTGGAAGTGCTAGGGGGAAGTTCTCTGTCCTATAGTGTCGCTATGAGTCAGAACTGACTGGACAGCAATGGATTTAGTTTGGTGTGGATATGAAATGGTATCATATCATAGTTTCAGTTTGTGTTTTCCAGATTATTGGTTAGGGTGAACATCTTTTGATTTGTTCATGTTTCTTCTTTGACTTACCTGTTTATATCATTTGCCTATTTTTCTAATGAGTATTTTTCCTTGGTTTTCAGAGTTCATGGTAAATTATGGATACTATCCATGAGTGATTATAGATGTTTTGAGTATCTTTTCCTGGTGTATAACTTGTCTTTTCTTGTTGATGTGTCTTTTATTGTATTCAAGTTTTGTTTTTTAAATGTAGTCAGTAGTATAAGTATTCTTCTTTATCGATTGTACTTTTCATGTCTTGTTTCAAAAATCTCTTTCTATCCTGCAGATGTAAAGATAGTTTCCTCTTCTTTTAAATGTTTCCATACGTTTAACCAATTCTCTGTCCTAACATCATTTGTTGAATAGTCCTTTTCTGAGCTTTCTTCTTTATTGGTCTAATTTGCCAATATTGTCTTACTTACTGAAGTTTTGTAATAACTGTTTATATCTTATTGTGCTGGCAAGTTACCCCAGTCTGTTCTTGGTTTTCAAAACTATCTTGTCTTTTTTTGTCCCATTGTTTCTAAATAAATTTTAAAATTGGTTTTTCAAGTTTGACAGAAATCTCTGGTGGAATTTTGATTGGAATTGCATTGATTGTTTTATGAATTTGAGCAAAATAAACACTTATAGTTTGAATCTTTCTATGCATGAACATCGCACATTTGTTTTAGCCACACAGCTCAGATGAAGCTCAATCTGTTCTTAAAGATCAAAAGGCTAAAAGTATTTAATCTTTCAATAATATTTAGTAAGTTTTCTCTACATAATTGTCACTCAGGTTTTAGAAATTTATTTTTATGTATCTTAAATTTTTATTGCTATTGTAAATGGAGTCTTTTAAAAATTACATTTTCTGTTTGTTGCTGACATATAGGCATACTGTAGATATTATATATTTCGCTTTCCAGCTTGTTGTGTTATGCTTAGTTTCATCAAGTTGATTCTGACTCATGGTGACTCCATGTGTGCAAAGTAGGACTACTCCATAGGGTTTTCAAGACTGTGCCCTTTAGGAAGCAGATCACCAGGCCTATCTTTCTGGGCACCCCCGAATGGGTTCAAATCACCAAACTTTCAGCTAGTAGTTGAGCTCTTAACCATTTGTACCACCCTCTTCTACCCTTTTATTGTGCTTTAAGTGAAAGTTTACAGCTCAAGTTAGTTTCTCATACAAAAATTTATACACACATTGTTATGTGACCCTAGTTGCTGTCCCTATAATGTGACAGCACACTTCTCCTTTCTACCCTGGATTTCCGGTGTCGATTCACCAACTCCTGTCACTTTCTGCCTTCTCATCTCACCTCCGGACAGGAGCTGCCCATTTAGTCTCGTGTATCTTCTTTAACTAAGAAGCACATTCTTCACCAGTATCATTTTATGTCTTATAGTCCAGTCTAATTTTGTCTGAAGAATTGGCTTCTGGAATGTTTCTTCTTTTACTTACCCCTTTATACCATTTGCCCATTTTTCTATTGAGCATCTTTCCTTATTTCTCAGAGTTCTTGGTAAATTATTGATACTATCCATGGATAATTATATACATTGTGAGTTCTGTGTTAACAGACAGTCTGAGGGCCAGTCTCAGTCAGACTTCCTCCAGCCTCAGTCAGACCATTAAATCTGGTATTTTTACTAGAATTTGAGTTCTGCACTCCACTTTTCTCCTGCTCCATTGGGGACTCTGTTGTGTTCCCTCTCAGGGTAGTCATTGGTGGTAGCCTGGCACCATCTAGTTCTTCTAGTCTCAGGCTGATGGTGTCTGGTTTATGTGGCACTTTTTGTCTCTTGGGCTAATATTTTCCTTGTGTCTTTGGTGTTCCTCATTCTCCTTTGCTCCAGATGGGTTGAGACCAATTGATGCATCTTAGATAGCCACTCCCAAGCTTTTAAGACCCCAGATGCCACTCACCAAAGTGGGATGCAGAACATTTTCTTTTTAAATTTTTTTATTGTACTTTAAATGAAGGTTTACAGAACAAATAGTTTCTCATTAAACAGTTAGTACACATATTGTTTTATATATCACCATTATCTTCAACTCACTGCCCCCTAGGCTTCCCATCAAACCTTTTGAGTTACTGTTATCAATTTGATCTCACATAGATAATTATTTTTTTTTTTGGTAACTTAGATGAAGGTTTACAGAACAAATAGTTTCTCATTAAACAGTTAGTACACATATTGCCCCACGACAATGGTTAACAACCCCACAACATGTCAACACTGTCCCTTCTCAACCTTGGGTTCCCTATCACCAGCTTTCCTGTCCCCTCCTGCCTTCTAGTCTTCTAGTCCTTGTCCCTGGACTGCTATGCCTCATTAGTCCCATTT